>NC_052312.1:47283686-47581186 GCF_016432855.1 Salvelinus namaycush | reverse complement strand
GTATTCCTAGAGCTGTGTAAAGTGTTTCTATGCTCCTAGAGCTGTGTAAAGTGTTTCCTCTGTGCTCCTAGAGCTGTGTAAAGTGTTTCCTCTGTACTCCTAGAGCTGTGTAAAGTGTTTCTATGCTCCTATAGCTGTTTAAAGTGTTTCCTCTGTGCTCCTAGAGCTGTGTAAAGTGTTTCCTCTGTACTCCTAGAGCTGTGTAAAGTGTTTCCTCTGTACTCCTAGAGCTGTGTAAAGTGTTTCCTCTGTGCCCCTAGAGCTGTGTAAAGTGTTTCCTCTGTGCTCCTAGAGCTGTGTAAAGTGTTTCTATTCTCCTAGACCTGTGTAAAGTGTTTCCTCTGTACTCCTAGAGCTGCGTAAAGTGTTTCTATGCTCCTAGAGCTGTGTAAAGTGTTTCCTCTGTGCTCCTAGAGCTGTGTAAAGTGTTTCCTCTGTGCTCCTAGAGCTGTGTAAAGTGTTTCTATTCTCCTAGAGCTGTGTAAAGTGTTTCCTCTGTGCTCCTAGAGCTGTGTAAAGTGTGCCAACAAGCCTCTTCAATTGATTTTGAGCTTAAAATCCCTACTCCACTCTCTCAGTAAACCTGCTTACCTGGGTCCTATTCACTAGGAACCAAGCAGAAGCAAAAAGACAAATGGGGAGGGACTACCTGAACTTGTTCAATAAGAAACTCTTGTTTTTTGTTGGAAAATGTTTTCTGTTGCAAAGCATTTTGTTTCATTTTGCTACAGTGTGCACTAATGGATACACCCCTGGTGTGTTGACAGTGTTTCGGCATCTCACCCTCAACTAATAGCACTTTAAAAAATAAATTGCCATTTAAATTCAGCGTGTTCGCAGCAGGGGGCGATGTGTGACAGCTTGTCCGCAGCCTAAAGCACCTGTCTGTGATGCTGATAGAAGCGATTCCAGGGAAGCTTTGGTAATTGTCCTGATATACAGCTACAGATGTGCTGACTTGCTAAGAAACCTGTTATTCAATTTGACTGACTCCCCTGAGCTTCCGGCCAGAAGCAGACACACACACACATTTGGTTTTATACATACTGTGTCTGTTTCATATTGATAATACTCATTATCTTTCACATAGGTATGTACTGTCAAACACACACACGTGCTCTCTCTCACTAATATAGATAATGGGCTGAGCATATGACAGGGTCTTCTGTTCAAGTGGGCTTCTCTCTCTCTCTCTCTCTCTCTCTCTCTCTCTCTCTCTCTCTCTCTCTCTCTCTCTCTCTCTCTCTCTCTCTCTCTCATCTCTCTCGTATCTCTCTTACCTCTCTCTCTTACCTCTCTCTCTTACCTCTCTCTCTTACCTCTCTCAGGCTCTCTCTCTCTCTCTCTCTATTTCTCTCTCTATTTCTCTCTCTATTTCTCTCTCTATTTCTCTCTCTCTCTATTTCTCTCTCTCTCTATTTCTCTCTCTCTCTGAAACCAGATGTATTTTTTCTGTATCACTCTAAAGAGGCCTGAAGGTTGTCCTGTGTGTTTGGGGCATGAATGAAGGTTTTGTGTGTTTTGCGGACCGGTAATCAAACTGTATGAACTTCATAGAGATATATTGTAATGGTCATGTGATTAGATCATTTTCTTTGAGATGTGATGATGTTTTTCCAGGACAAAGGCAGATTTGTATAGATTTCACTTCCTCGTAACGGTCAACGAGTCCATCTGCAAAGTTGGACGTCAGCAACATATTTTCCAGGTCAATTATCTCACTGATAAAACATTCAAATCAAAGTAAAAGTTCCCAGAAAAGGACCGTCGATGATGACCATCAATTTATTTATGCCCAAGGCAGTTACCTCGCCAGATGCATTGAAGTGTCCAGCTTTGAGTTGAGTTGAGTTTATTTTTACAGGGACAGTGCACATTAATCAACGTTTCAGTAAAAGTGCCGGTTTTAGCCAGCCGGCTAATTTTCAACCGCAGTCCCTGGGCAGGTTATTAAAAACAATTACAATATAGACAATAGCAACATAGAACAAGACATAGCAACATAGGACAAGCAAGACGTAGCATACAGACAGAGCAACATAGAACAAAAAGCAGCAAGACAAAATTCATAAAAGCGACAAAGTGTTTCCACACCTCACCATACAGACAACAGACATGGAAAGCGGCAACACACAGCTAGGGACCATGTTCACAAATCTGATTGACCTTTAGCCATGTCTTCAAGCATTTTGTGAAAGTGTGATATGTGGTGCAGTTATGTGTGTCTGATGGCAGTGTATTCCAGACATGGGAAGCTCTCACAGAAAAAGCGGATTTACTAAAGGTGCTTTTCCTTAGGGGAACTACACAGTCACCTCTCATGGCAGACCTTGTGGATCTGCTGCCATATGTTTGGGTTTTCTGTTTAACAAAAATACTGAGTGGAGGGGGAGCCAAGCCATTTAGGATCTTGAATACAAGACATGCATCGGTGTATTGCACAAGATTTTCCCAACTCAGGAGCTCATGCTTTCTGAGGATGTGACAGTGATGATGGCTATTGGGCTTCCTATCAAGCACTTTGAGAGCCTGTTTGTAGACAGACTGAATAGGTCTTACTGTTGTACAGCAAGCTTGGGCCCAACTAGTCAAGCAGTATGTTAAGTGGGGGAGTATCATAGATTTGAAGTACAGTTTTGCTACCTCTGTAGTCAAACAATTTCGTATAAATCGGAAATTAGCTAGGTTGAATTTGGTTATTTGAATTACCTTTTTCACATGCTTTTTAAAAGAGAGGTTGGAATCAAGTATGATGCCAAGGTACATAAAATCAGATACCACCTGGAGCTTCTCCCCTGACACATAGACATCTGGCTCAGTAGCATCTGTTGCCCTCTTTGTGAAGAACATGCAAACAGTTTTTTTCACATTGAGATGCAAACACGAGTCACTGAGCCACTTTGTAACCTGGACCATTACAGTAGTGAGTTCTTGTGCAGCTTGTTGTTTGCTCTTTGCATGCACATATATCACTGTATCATCTGCATACATTTGAACTTCAGACCCAGTACAGACAGAAGGCAGATCATTAATGTACAGGCTGAACAGGAGGGGCCCCAGTATTGACCCTTGGGGCACGCCCACATCATAGCTAAGAGTGGGCGACAGCTCATTGCTCACTCTGACACACTGAGTTCTGCCTTCAAGGTATGATTTCATCCATCTCAAGGCATCGGGGGAAAAGTTGAACTTGGACAATTTTGTGATGAGAATCTCATGGTTAACAGTATCAAAAGCCTTCCTTAGGTCCAGAAACACAGCCCCAACAACGCCCCCTTTGTCCATCTTGGACTTCACATTTTCCAGAAGAAAGCAGTTGGCCGTTTCTGTGGAGTGTTTCGCTCTGAAGCCAAACTGCATGGAATGTAATGTGAAGGGGCTGTTGTTGAGGTGGGCAATCAGTTGTTCTGCTACACACTTTTCAACAACCTTTGACACCACAGGTAGTATACTAATGGGCCTGTAGTTACTCACGTCAGCAGGGTCGCCTGATTTAAAGATGGCCGTTATTATGGCCGACTTCCATACCCTTGGAAACACCCCGAGACCAATAGATGTGTTGGTGACCTTAGTAATGGGGCCAATGAGTGACTCTTTGTAGTTTTTAAGAAAGGTAGAGTCCATCCCAAACACATCTTTGGCTTTAGAGTTCTTTAGTGAGCTAATCACCTTTTCCACCTTTGACTCAGAAACCTCCCTTATGATGAAGACAGGTTGAGCATCATTTACTAGCACTGAGCCCAAGAAACCAGTGGAGGGGTTCTGTGTCAGTACCCTGACAGAGTCAATAAAGTAGGAATTGAAGGCTATTGCTATTTCGACTGCATCCTGTGTTAGATTGTTATTCACCATGATTTCTAGTCTTTTTGCAGTGTTACTATGGTCTTTCCCTGTTAACTTTTTTAGATTCTCCCAGATCAGTTTAGAATTTCCCTTTGCTTCACCAATTATGTTAATAAAAAAGTTTGCCTTGGCCAGTCTGATTTCTTTCATCACCTTATTTCTCAACATGGTAAACCTACGTCTGTTATGCTCTAATTTGGATCTTAGGGCTATTTTTAGATAATAATCTCGTTCTTTCATCAATTTCCAGATTTCTCCATTTAGCCAAGGAAGAGTGCTCTTTTGGCCAGGTTTGGATTTGATTTTCTTTAGGAAACCATTTAATGTAGTCTGGATTGTGGATAGAAAAACTTGACTATCAGCTTCCACGTCTGCATAGGACAAGAGATCATTCCAGTTAATTCCCTTAATTGCGTTTTCAAAATAGCTTAATTCACTCTTAGGTATTCTTAGTTGATCAGGCTTTCTAACAATAGAGAGGTTAAACCTGCTCTTAGACAGCTTTCTGGCTATAAGTGTCAGATTATGATCAGATAGCCCAGTAACCATATTGAATGATTTAGTCACTCTCTCTGGTTTATTACTGAACACCAAATCAATCTGTGTTTTAGAGCAGCAAGTCACCCTGGTTGGCCCTTTAACTAGCTGTGTAAGGTCAAAGGTATTAGTGATCCGTTTGAGGGTTTTCCTACAACACTTGTCTTCATAATTAATGTTAAAATCTCCCATTAAGATGACCTCTTTCCCAAAATCACATTCCCTAAGCATGTTATTAAACTGATCAAAAAACACACTTTTGGTGGAAGGTGGCCTATACATTCCAATGAGGGTAAAAGACATTTGGGGAGACAGTGTAATGTTCAGGCCAATACATTCTAGTTCATTATCACATGACCACTCAATTTGTTTACATCGGATATGTTCTTTAATGTAAATCATCACACCCCCTCCTCTTCCTTCAGTCCTGTCTCTCCTGAAAACATTGTAGCCAGGCACAATCAAAGCAGCAGATGGAGAGTTTTTATGGAGCCATGTCTCTGAGAGGCAGAGAAAGTCAAGGTTGGAGTCTGTGAGTAGATGTTGAATTTGATCACTTTTTGGAATGACACTACGAATGTTCAAGTGCCCCCCTAGTAGTCCCTTGGGCTTAGCTCGTGGGTCCCAGATGACTCGAGAGTGATTGACACATTGAGAAAAGTTAAATTTTCTGTGTTTTCTGACGGCTGGGTTTAGGCCGTTTTGTTTCGTTTTGATTAGGGGCAGTTCGGTAGCGCAATTAACAATCCCTCCCGCCTGCACTGGATGCGGGGAACTAATTAAAACAGCTTGCGTACCAGAAGCAGAGTCAGGGATCGCATATAGCGACTTTGGTATGTTTGAAGAGTCAAAATCTATCCTGGAGCCGGGTGAGTCGAGAGAAACCATAGGACCATAGCACTCACCCACTTCCACAGCGGCGACGATCAGTGGACGAGGCCATCCACCGCTTTCCACTCCGGTGCGTATCGCTGGCTCGGTGATGTTGGGCCCAGGATTGAGTTGCACATCCCCGGAGAGCAGGAGGGTAGTGAACAGGTAGTTTAACAGTTTCCGATAAATGTTGGACTTGTGTTTGTTGCGCCTAAGCGGTTCAGTAGAATAAGGAGCGAGGTAGACTTGGCCATTATTCAGAACATTATGGTATGCTGTGTACTGTCCGCTCCCGTGGAACGGTGAACCAATGTGTTTGGTGTTAATATTCTCCGGTAGTAGACTGATTGTGTCATCCCAGCAAGGACGCACTGAGATTATCAGTAGAGCAGCTACATAACCGACAATCATGGCAGAGTACTGGAGATAAAACACATAATTGCGCTTTAACTCTTTGCATGAGTTACTTAGCTGGGGTCGGCGTACACCTGATGGTTTAGATAAAATTACAGCATTCGAATGAGAAGCGGCACCTGCCGCACCACCCTGTCTTCCGTCCGCCATTTTGCCGGTTGTCTGATCTCTTCCTCTGTGTTGCTTGACTCAAGGACTGTGGGTGCATTCCGTGCGTGTTACACTGAGCCTTTTAGCCATGCTGATTGGTTAATCTCAGTGTTTAACCAATCAGGAGGTTGTTTGGGTGCAGTACTGAGAAGACCTTGCCCTGTGTGTCAGTGTAGTGGACTGTGAGATCCGTTAGCATGCTTTAACGAGTCTCTAATGGAATAATGAGCCTATGGCCTCTCCCCTCTGAGACTTATGACTGCGCTCCAGCTGTGGCATCAGAAGTAAACATCCACATTAGACAACTTGTCCACAGATGCTGAAGTGTGTATTCTCTTGTGTGTGTCCCTGAGAATACATGTGGTTCTTTCAGCATAACACTAGCTGTGTGTGTGTGTGTGTGTGTGTGTGTGTGTGTGTGTGTGTGTGTGTGTGTGTGTGTGTGTGTGTGTGTGTGTGTGTGTGTGTGTGTGTGTGTGTGTGTGTGTGTGTGTGTGTGTGTGTGTGTGTGAGAGAGCTCGCTCTTACATCCGTGTATCCGTGTGTGGGCTCTTATGCATGTCCCAGAGAGAACATAATGGTCCTTTCAGCACAACACTAAGTGTGTGTGTGAGAGCTTATATCCGTGTGTGGGCTCTTATGCATGTCCCAGAGAGAACATAATGGTCCTTTCAGCACAACACTAAGTGTGTGTGTGTGTGTGTGAGAGGTTATATCCGTGTGTGGGCTCTTATGCATGTCCCAGAGAGAACATAATGGTCCTTTCAGCACAACACAAACACACTACCTAGCTAGACTTTTCTTTTTGTTGCTCTATGTGTGTTCACGCTTTCTCCTCACCCGCTGTGTTTTCTTCTGCAGGTTGCCAGGGCCGACCAGGGTGTCCGCTGCAGGCAGCGGGGCCCCCAAGGGCCAAGGATCCTCCAACCTCAACAGGAGGAGTCAGAGCTTTAACAGCATCGATAAGAGCAAGCCTCTCCAGTATGCTAGTGGCAATGACAGAGGTAGGTGAACCTAGAATCAGGTAGAAGCAGGCCTGAGCCGTATGAGCCGAGCCGAACCAAACTGTTCTAATCTAGCCTGGTTACACGGTCCTTCTTTCTTGGGGTTTGTGTCGTTTGTCTGTCTCTCCTCTCTCTCATTACCCACTGGCAGTATGTTGTCTGTCTCCCCTCTCTCTCACTGGCAGTATGTTGTCTGTCTCCCCTCTCTCTCACTACCTACTGGCAGTATGTTGTCTGTCTCCCCTCTCTCTCACTGGTAGTATGTGGTCTGTTTCCCCTCTCTCTCACTACCCACTGGCAGTATGTTGTCTGTCTCCCCTCCCTCTCGCTGGCAGTATGTTGTCTGTCTCCCCTCCCTCTCACTGACAGTATGTTGTCTGTCTCCACTCTCTCTCACTACCCACTGGCAGTATGTTGTCTGTCTCCCCTACCTCTCACTGGCAGTATGTTGTCTGTCTCCTCTCCCTCTCACTGGCAGTATGTTGTCTGTCTCCCCTCTCTCTCACTGGCAGTATGTTGTCTGTCTCCCCTCTCTCTCACTACCCACTGGCAGTATGTTGTCTGTCTCCCCTCCCTCTCACTGGCAGTATGTTGTCTGTCTCCCCTCTCTCTCACTGGCAGTATGTTGTCTGTCTCCCCTCTCTCTCACTACCCACTGGCAGTATGTTGTCTGTCTCCCCTCCCTCTCACTGGCAGTATGTTGTCTGTCTCCCCTCTCTCTCACTGGCAGTATGTTGTCTGTCTCCCCTCTCTCTCACTACTCACTGGCAGTATGTTGTCTGTCTCCCCTCTCTCTCACTACCCACTGGCAGTATGTTGTCTGTCTCCCCTCTCTCTCACTGGCAGTATGTTGTCTGTCTCCCCTCTCTCTCACTGGCAGTATGTTGTCTGTCTCCCCTCTCTCTCACTACCCACTGGCAGTATGTTGTCTGTCTCCCCTCCCTCTCACTGGCAGTATGTTGTCTGTCTCCCCTCTCTCTCACTGGCAGTATGTTGTCTGTCTCCCCTCCCTCTCACTACCCACTGGCAGTATGTTGTCTGTCTCCCCTCCCTCTCACTACCCACTGGCAGTATGTTGTCTGTCTCCCCTCTCTCTCACTGGCAGTATGTTGTCTGTCTCCCCTCTCTCTCACTGGCAGTATGCTGTCTGTCTCCCCTCTCTCTCACTACCCACTGGCAGTATGTTGTCTGTCTCCCCTCCCTCTCACTGGCAGTATGTTGTCTGTCTCCCCTCTCTCTCACTGGCAGTATGTTGTCTGTCTCCCCTCCCTCTCACTACCCACTGGCAGTATGTTGTCTGCCTCCCCTCCCTCTCACTACCCACTGGCAGTATGTTGTCTGTCTCCCCTCCCTCTCACTGGCAGTATGTTGTCTGTCTCCCCTCCCTCTCACTGGCAGTATGTTGTCTGTCTCCCCTCCCTCTCACTGGCAGTATGTTGTCTGTCTCCCCTCCCTCGCACTGGCAGTATGTTGTCTGTCTCCCCTCCCTCTCACTGGCAGTATGTTGTCTGTCTCCCCTCTCTCTCACTACTCACTGGCAGTATGTTGTCTGTCTCCCCTCTCTCTCACTACCCACTGGCAGTATGTTGTCTGTCTCCCCTCTCTCTCACTGGCAGTATGTTGTCTGTCTCCCCTCTCTCTCACTGGCAGTATGTTGTCTGTCTCCCCTCTCTCTCACTACCCACTGGCAGTATGTTGTCTGTCTACCCTCCCTCTCACTGGCAGTATGTTGTCTGTCTCCCCTCTCTCTCACTGGCAGTATGTTGTCTGTCTCCCCTCCCTCTCACTACCCACTGGCAGTATGTTGTCTATCTCCCCTCCCTCTCACTACCCACTGGCAGTATGTTGTCTGTCTCCCCTCCCTCTCACTGGCAGTATGTTGTCTGTCTCCCCTCCCTCTCACTGGCAGTATGTTGTCTGTCTCCCCTCCCTCTCACTGGCAGTATGTTGTCTGTCTCCCCTCCCTCTCACTGGCAGTATGTTGTCTGTCTCCCCTCTCTCTCACTACTCACTGGCAGTATGACCCGGGGGAGCTAATTGCATGGTGTACAGGTGGATGAAGAGGCAGTCTGCTGCTTGTCTATCAGTCACTAGTCCAGTGTTAAACTCAGGAGTCATGTCCATGCTTATGAATCAGCCTGGTACTTAAGCATTTAATGTTGTACTTAATATTGCAATTCCAATCTTTAATCTTGATACAGGTCTGTTTTAATGTGTGTGATTCAGAATGTTTTTGTGTATGTCGATTGTTTTCTCTATATGCAGCTCAACACATTTCCAATCTATTTTAATCAGCCTTGCGTAACATGGCCAGTCGCCAGTCGCTCTCCTCAACAGTTTGCCAATGGGGGAGTTATGTCATTGGGAGTGAGAGTTTGACCCCAGCCTAAGGACTCAACTTTAGGCCCACTGTAGATAAGATTAACTCATCCCTGCGAGGGTGGAGGCTTAAATTTGGGAGTCAAATCAAACGATTCCAAGGAAATGTCAGAGAAATTTCAATGATGCAGCTAAACCTTTAGCAAAAGACAGGGAATTGAGAGTCTAGTCATGGCAGAAGAGCCTGTCTGAAGAGATCATGTAAAAAGCAAGAGCTGCAGGCTAGTGCAGGCCAGCTCAGGGTGACAGGGCATGCGTCCCAAATGGCAACCTATTCCCTATTTAAGTGCACTATATAGGGAGTAGGGTGCCATTGGGGACACTTCCAGCTGTCCAAAGGGAGAGAAAATGAGGGAAGGCTCACAGATATTGGGACTTGGTGTTTATTACAAGAGGATTTACTCAGCTCAGTGTGTGTGTGTGTGTGTGTGTGTGTGTGTGTGTGTGTGTGTGTGTGTGTGTGTGTGTGTGTGTGTGTGTGTGTGTGTGTGTGTGTGTGTGTGTGTGTGTGTGTGTGTGTGTGTGTGTGTGTGTGTGTGTTTGTAGGGGCGGGGCGGCGTGTGTGTAGGGGCGGGGTGGCGTGTGTGTGGGGGGGGGGCATGTGTGTGTGAGTTTGCGTGCTACACGATGGTGTGTGAGCACTGAGCAGCAGACGTGTGAGGGTCCAGCGCCCAGCCAGCAGAAGAGACATTTCACTCTCAGCCGATGAAGTAAGCGGTTGTGAAAGAGTGTGTTGCTATGGTAACGCCAAGTCTCTACTTCTTCTCTGGGGCGTTGGTGGCGGTGGCGTCAGCCGATTGGTATATAATGGCATCCTTCGGTCCCCTGTTATCTTTAAAGACGTGGTTAATTCGCTGGCCGCGCATACTGAATCCCAAACACTTCGGCCCTCATTCACAATCTTATCACAGTGTTGCCCGCGACTCCGACAAAGAAATCAAATCAAGCGTGGCATTTCTGTTGCCCAACTTTCACGGCTGTTTCCATGGTGTGAGGGCAAGCTCTGTCAGCCTATCACAAGAATGACTGGGCTTCTTAGATGTAAGGGTTAAGTGAGATTCTGGGCAGGAAGAGCAGTCGGGCTAGTCATGAGACACACACACACACACTATTTCTATCTTTCTCTCTCTCTATCTTTCTCTCTTTTTCTATCTGTGTCTTAAACACTCTCTCTCACACACACACACACACAAGCTGGTCTTTAAAGAGATGACTTGGCGTTTGCCAGCTTACATGTTCCTGCCACGGACTGACACGTTTACAGGCGTCGTAAGGTTTTAAAGGCTGTGGCCCAGATCATAAGCTGATTAGTGTTTCGGCGCCTCGCGTGGCGGCAGCTAAAGCCCTCCTCCTTCCCTTGCCTCTGGGGAAAATACTGCACGGTTAGGGAGAATCACAGTGCCTCAGGCCGAGGCTGCGTCCCTGGAAAGGCCACCAGTTCAGCTATATTGTTGTGTTTATGACTCAGCATAGATAGAATTCCATCATGCAGGTTTGAAAATAATGTGGTTCCATAAACCATCGAGCATCCTTTGAGAAGTACTGTGGTTTATGGAGAGTAGAGCTGAATGAGGAGATGGAGAGGACAGGCAGTTCTATATAGTGAATGTGAATCCCAGCATGTCCCTGCTCTTTGACACTACATCAATCAACAATAGAAGGCAAACATACACTACATGACCAAAATGTATGTGGACACCTGCTCGTCAAACATCTCATTCCAAAATCATGGGCATTAATAGGGCGTTGGTCCCCCCTTTGCTGTTATAAGCCTCCACTCATCTGGACAGTCTTTCCACTAGATGTTGGAACATTGCTGCGGGGACTTGCTTCCATCGTCTAGAATGTCAGATTTCCCTTCACTGGAACTAAGGAGCCCGAACCATGAAAAACAGCCCCAGACTATTATTCTTCCTCCACCAAACTTTACAGTTGGAACTATGCATTCGGGCAGGTAGAGTTCTCCTGGCATCCGCAAAAAACCCACGTTAGTCCGTCGGACTGCCAGATGGTGAAGCGTGATTCATCACTCCAGAGAACGCGATTTCACTGCTCCAGAGTCCAATTGTGGCGAGCTTTACACCACTCCAGCCGACGCTTGGCATTGCGCATGGTGATCTTAGGCTTGTGTGCGGATGCTCGGCCACGGAGACCCATTTCATGATGCTCCCGACTGCTGACGTTGCTTCCAGAGGCAGTTTGGAACTCGGTAGTTAGTGTTGCAACCGAGGACAGACGATATTTACACGCTATGCGCTCCAACACTCTGTGGTTCTGTTCTGTGAGCTTGGGTGTCCTACCACTTCGTGGCTGAGCTGTTGTTGCTTGTAAACGTTACCCCTTCACAATAACAGAACTTACAGTTGACCGGGGGAGCTCTAGCAGGGCAGAAATTTGACGAACTGACTTGACGGTGCCACGTTGAAAGTCACTAAGTTCTTCAGTAAGGCCATTCTACTGCCAATGTGTGTCTATGGAGATTGTATGGCTGTGTGCTCAATTGTATACACCTGTCAGCAACGGGTGTGGCTGAAATAGCCGAATCCACTCATTTGAAGGGGTGTCCACATACTTTTGTATATACAGTATATTGTATAATCCTTAAGGTTGCAATGCATTTCCTATCACTAACTTCTCCCCTTGGTAGAAAGTAGCAGCACAGTATTAATATATCTCCAGGGAAAGCACAGCGTAGGGGCCGGGAGGCGTCTGCTAGGGGATTGATGATGATCTGAACACCCACTAGAGAGGAGAAATGGGGGTCCTTCAGAAGGTCAGAGCCACTGCTGAGCGGCTAACAGGACCATCGGTTATCTCACGCTCCTGACGGATGGGTGTACGTGGGGCGTGGTTGTGTCCATCTAGTGTAGCGCCGACACGTCATAGAGTGTGTGTGTCTGTGTCTCTGCGTGTGTGTGTGCGTGTGTGTGTGTGTGTGTGTGTGTGTGTGTGTGTGTGTGTGTGTGTGTGTGTGTGTGTGTGTGTGTGTGTGTGTGTGTGTGTGTGTGTGTGTGTGTGTGTGTGTGTGTGTGTGTGTGTGTGTGTGTGTGTGTGTGTGTGTGTGTGTGTGTGCGCTTTCTGAAACACCCCGGTTGTTTTGAAAGCGAGTATACAGTTGTTTTATTCATGTATCAACCCATTCTTGCTTTCCAACGCCACACTAGTAAATGTTTTTATTTTCTGTTGGCATTAGACACCTGCCAAGTTCCCAGGCAGCTTTGGCCCAGGGGGTGAATTGCTGGCATCCCACTGTCACAAGGGGAAATGGCAACAGTTTTAGGTTTCGCAGAATCGCAGAGTACATTTTTTGCTTGAGCGCGCAGCAGGCTGCACTGCTGCACTGCTGCACTAGGATCTGTTTGCTGTGGGAAAGATTTGGATAGCGCATTGCCGATCTGCTCCGTTTCTTTTTTGTTCCTACCCCCCGACTATGCCCCCCATCCTCACCAACCAATCCCCCCTGCAGCCTAGCAGAGAGAGCAAGACAAGCCTTTCTATGTCTGTCTCCCTTGGTGCAGAAAATGCCTGCTGACCCATCCAAACAGCATCGCTCTCGTTTTTATCTCTCTCTCTTTATCTCTCCCCCTCTCTCTCTCTCTCTCTCTCTCTCTCTCTCTGTCTCTGTCTCTCTGTCTCTCTCTCTCCCCCCTCTATCTCCCCTCTTTCTCTCCCTCTCTCTCCTTCTCTCCCTCTCTTTCTCTCTGCTTGTGATCATGTAATAGAAGTGTAAATGTGACAGTGTAGTGGATCCTGGGCTGGGTTCAACAACATCTTTGAGACACCAGCATGAAGCCAATGGAAGGCTCCCATGTGATGGACTACTCTAGTCATAACTGTCGTTGGGGAAGACCCTGTGTGTTTTTATATCATAGCGTGCTACTTTTGAGAGCATTTTTACTGCAATGATGGTTCTTCTGTCAAAGTGCCAGAGGCTGTAGATCACAGGTGTCAGACTCATTTCACGGAGGGCCGAGTGTCCCTCCTCCTTTGTATTTGATTGATGAATTAAGGTCACTAATTAGTAAGGAACTCCCCACACCTGGTGGTCTAGGGATTCAATGAAAGGACAAAACGTAAAACTGCAGGCACTAGGCCCTCCATGAAATGAGTTTGACACCCCTGCTGTAGATGACTCAATGATGGTGAATATTTGGCTCTATATAGAAAGTACCTGCCATATCATTTTCAATCCAAATTGTTCTCTCAGTATATGAGACCACATGTGCTTGTATTGATCCAGTTGTGTTCCTGAGACGGTTGATGTAACTGTGGTGTGTCTGTTTGTCTGTCTCCCTTGCAGAATCGGCGAAGAGCATCCCTCTGCCTGGCAGCATGAACGGAGGTGCCCCCGTGCCCACCAGCCTCAGCGGGCAGCAGCTGGCCTCTGCCATCCCCTCCCCCACCGCCGGCAAGTCCTGGCGCAGCAAGTCCATGAACATGAAGCACAGTGCCACCTCCTCCATGCTCTCGGTCTCCACCTCGCCCTCTCACTCGCCCACCCCACCCCCCGCCTCCGACCGCCTACGGCCCCCCATGACCGAGGCGCCCAAGTCGGGCTCTGTCGCTGGCGGTGGCGCCTCCCAGAGATCCATGCTGGACAAGTTCCGGATGATCAACCCTCGCTCGGCCTCGCGGACTTCGCCGTCGGTGGCCGAGATGGCCTTGCAGGAGGAGGATGACATGTCGGAGTACGGCGAGGAAGGGCTAAGCATAACGGAGCCAACGTCGTCAATGTGTACTAGCAGCAGCAACAGCACCAAGCCGCTGGCCAAGACTGCCTCGCCCCCCTCCCTGGCAGCAGCCAACAAGGGCTGTGTGAAGGACTCGTCGCCCTCCAGCGGCGGCAGCAATAAGTCCCTGCCCCAGCCCAAAGACAAGGAGGATAAGAGCAGGAGCAAAGGAGGTAAGGCCAGCACCCCTCCCAAAGAGGAACAACGGGAACCCATGGTGGATCCATCCAAGAAGACCTCTAAGATCGCCAGCCTCATCCCCAAGGGAGGCAAGCCTGCAGCGGGCAAGAAGGACAGCGCCATCCCCCCTGCCTCCAGTGGAATCCCCAAGCCTGGGCTCAAGGCCCCCTCGGCTACGGGGAAGCCGGCCGGCGGTCAAGCCCAGACCCAGGCCACCCAGGGTGGTAGTGGAGGGGGCAGGGAAGGGGACAAGGCCAAGGTGGTTAAAGGGGGCCAGGGGGGCTACTACATGCAGCAGCGCTCCCTGGGGGGCCTGGAGGGCCGGCGAAGCAACATGGTGTCTTCCACCAGCACCTCTGCCCTGTCCCAGCCCCCAGGGGCCATGGGGGGGAACGGAGCGGTGCAGCTCCCCCAGCAGCAGCAGCACAACCACCCCAACACAGCCACCGTCGCCCCCTTCATGTATAGGTGAGACTGTCTGTGTATGTGCAACTGTGCGTGTGTGTGTGTGTCTGTGTCTGTGTGTGTACGTGCGTGCATACCACTAGTAACCTGGGGGAGTAATCCCATCAAGCTAAGAATCCTCATCTGACAGCCTTTGTCTTCAAGGCTGTTAACAGACTTGGACTTTTCTATAGAGGGCATTGTAGGATGTTCACTTAAAATACAAAGAAAAATGCACAATCAAATCACAATTACCCAAATGAGCTCTGGTGCACTGCCTTCTCCTCAGCCTTCCCCTCAGGTCTGGTGCACAGCCATCCCCTCAGCTCTGGTACACTGCCTTCCCCTCAGCTCTGGTACACTGCCTTCCCCTCAGCTCTGGTACACTGCCTTCCCCTCAGCTCTGGTGCACTCCCTTCACCTCAGCAGGTTGTTAGAATGACAGTCCAAACTAACCTCAGCAGGTTGTTAGAATGACAGTCCAAACTCACCTCAGCAGGTTGTTAGAATGACAGTCCAAACTAACCTCAGCAGGTTGTTAGAATGACACTCCAAACTAACCTCAGCAGGTTGTTAGAATGACACTCCAAACTAACCTCAGCAGGTTGTTAGAATGACACTCCAAACTAACCTCAGCAGGTTGTTAGAATGACAGTCCAAACTAACCTCAGCAGGTTGTTAGAATGACACTCCAAACTCACCTCACTACCTCCATGTCCTGATGTCTATGCCTGCAGCATTACACCAAGGCCCTCTGTTCCACCTGACATAGTTCAGCTGAACTTGTGTCTGATCCGTCCATCATTTGGGTGTTTTATATGCAGCACATGTCCCTTGTTTGCCACTTGATTTCTGCGAAGGAGTTCAACTTTGTTGAGAACAATACAAAATAAATGATTTATTTGGACAGTTTAGATACTCGTTGTTAGTGGAATTGAGGGGGAATTATTGGGCATGTTTGTCTAAAATATCCTCTTCTACAGTGACAGTTATACTCCAAGATGAATTTCCAGCCTTTCTTTCAACCTTACTTGTCTTATCAAATGCATCTGATCCCAATGGCATCCCTGTATTGTGCATTACTTTTGACCAGAGGACTGTTTTTGACCAGGGCCCACAGGTTTCTGCTCTAAGGTATATAGGAAATAGGGAGCTATTTGGGACGCAGGCTGCGTCTTGACTGGTCTCTCATCATGATCCATCTAGAACAGGTTTCATGGAGAGAAAAGAGGCCCTCATCCATCCCTCCATACTTCCATTCCTTTATCCGTATCCCGCCTTCTGTCATTGTGCCCACGGGACTGCATGTGGTGCCAAGGCTCGTTTGACAACCCTACAGTCACACACAGACACACGAGGGCTGGCCCGTCCAGTCACACTCCATCTTGATGTGTGTACAACCAATTGAATCTCTGCATCCCACGGCGCTCCAAATAACCCCTATTATTAGAGTGTCTGGAGAGAGTTGGAAGCCTTGATTCCAGACGGATGCCGCACATCAAAGCTAATTTCCCACCTTTCAATCTGTCGACTGGATGGGGGCCGCTGGATAGGGGCTTTGGGATGTCAGAGACAGAGTCTGTGCATGATGGCGGGCGTGCTAACAACAGTTCTGGCCTTTTGGGGGGGGGGGGTCCTATTAACGAGCCATAATCGGCTTCCGAGGAACTTTTCCCTCTCTTCTCTTTCTCTATTATTTCCAAGAAGGGTTCAACCTTGGCACACAATGCACTCTGCTGCTCGCTGACTCACCATTGAGAATGAGTCCTAATCCGTCCAATGCACCTCGCCGTCTTGCCCATTAACAGGCATCCCTGATTATCATTCATAGGCAGATGCAGTTGACGGCTGTTGTTCTCCAACCTGTTCTCCATCTGCATTAAATGGGAGACAAGCAACGCACAAAATACACTGTAATGTCATGCCATTAAAAAGGGATTCTCTTCATAACCCTCTCCTACTTTGTATTCATGTCAGGTCCTAATCATGAGCGGCTCAGCTACTTAACCAGGATGCAATCAACCAAAATGAAAAGCACGTTGTCTTCTGTGGCTCAGCAGCCAACAGGTTGACATGCTCAGTTCTACCTGATCACTCACACTCCCGCCTCCCTCTCCCCTTCACTTGTCCAATCCTGGCTATAGTATCCCATGTCTCCCTCCCTCCCCCTTTCCTCTGTTTCTCTCACTCCCTTCCGGAGGGAGGTGTGCCCCCGCCGACCTGCCTGAACAGAGGAGGAACTGTCAGCGGCCTCCCACTTAGGGCCTCCCGCTGCGCCGCAATTTACCATCATTTCAGGGCCAATTAGGTTTCTTCCCTCTCCTGTGCCACAGCAGAGCAGCCGGGGCTGAGAAGAGCAGAGGCAGCAGTTAGCTGCAGTTTGTGTTTCGTTGATTACAGTCCCCCTGCCTCCGCCTTTGACAGCAGCCGGGGAGGTGGTTGTAAGGCGCTGCTGTGTGACGGTAACGTTGTGTGTGCGTCCTCTCTCTGACCTGATTCGACCTGAGATTCTCACTTATGATTGGCTGTGCTGTGCTTTGTTTTGTTCTCAGTACATTTATCAGGGTATTTTTAGACTGATTTGAGATCCTTGTTATACATCTTTATAACAAACATTCCTAAACTGAGTTGTCAGAATATATACCCTCCCCAGTAAACAATTAATTTACCCATTACTACATTTTTTGCAGGCTGTCAAATTGCTGCCATATTTCTGAATGTTTCTCTCTGTGAAATTCTATGTATCTAGAAGTAGTTTGTAGGGCGGATGTTAGAAACCGAGGTTTCACGGTGCTCAACTCATTGGCTGATGCAGCATTCTGTGGATGCCAGTTTATCTGTGGCGGTGCAGGTGGCTGGGGAAAGGCTTTATTGTGGGTGTGCCGGTGAGGGAGAGTTATCTAGCAGCCGTCAGGACGTCTGGCTGTGTTTCTCACATCTCTGCCCAAGGCAAGGGAACAAACACAGGCTGCCTATGTAAAGGTTTTCTTCCAGGGATGAAGGAGAGGACCAAAATGCAGCGCGGCTAGTGTTAAACATGTTTAATACAAACACAAGTGAAACACTACAAACAACCTACAAAATAACAAATGTGCAAAACCGATACAGACCTATCTGGTGCAGAACACAAACACAGAGACAGGTAACAAACACCCACAAAATCCCAACACAAAACAAGCCTCCTATATATGAGTCTCAATCAGAGACAACGACTACCATCTGTCTCTGATTGAGAACCCACACTAGGCTGACATAGAAACAGACAAACTAGACACACAACATAGAATTCCCACCCAGCTCACGTCCTGACCAACTAAACACATACAAAACAACAGAAAACAGGTCAGGAACGTGACAGAACCCCCCCCTCAAGGTGCGAACTCCGGGCGCACCCCTAAAACTCAAGGGGAGGGTCTGGGTGGGCATCTGTCCGCGGTGGCGGCTCCGGCGGTGGACGAGGGCACCACTCCACCATTGTCTTTGTCCACCTCCTTAGCGTCCCTTGAGTGGCGACCCTCGCCCCCGACCATGGTCCAGGAACCTTCACCAACTCCCCTCTACAATAGAGGAGACAACTCAGGACAGAGAGGTAGTTCAGGACAAAGAGGTAGCCCAGGACAGAGAGGTAGCTCAGGACAGAGAGACAACTCCGGACAGAGGGACAACTCCGGACTAGTGGCAGCTCCGGACTGAGTGGCAGCTCCGGACTGAGTGGCAGCTCCGGACTGAGTGGCAGCTCATGACTGGAGGGCAGCTCATGACTGGAGGGCAGCTCATGACTGGAGGGCAGCTCATGACTGAAGGGCAGCTCATGACTGAAGGGCAGCTCATGACTGAAGGGCAGCTCATGACTGAAGGGCAGCTCATGACTGGAGGGCAGCTCATGACTGGAGGGCAGCTCATGACTGGAGGGCAGCTCATGACTGTAGGGCAGCTCATGACTGTAGGGCAGCTCATGACTGTAGGGCAGCTCATGACTGTAGGGCAGCTCTGGCAGCTCCTGACTGGCTGGCGTCTCTGGCAGCTCCTGACTGGCTGGCGTCTCTGGCAGCTCCTGACTGGCTGGCGTCTCTGGCAGCTCCTGACTGGCTGGCGTCTCTGGCAGCTCCTGACTGGCTGGCGGCTCTGGCGGCTCCTGACTGACGGACGGCTCTAGCGGCTCCTGACTGACGGGCGGCTCTAATGGCTCGGGACAGACGGGCGGCTCTAATGGCTCGTGGCAGACGGATGACTCAGATGGCGCTGGGCAGACGGATGGCTCAGATGGCGCTGGGCAGACGGATGGCTCAGACGGCGCTGGGCAGACGGATGGCTCAGACGGCGCTGGGCAGACGGATGGCTCAGACGGCGCTGGGCAGACGGATGGCTCAGACGGCGCTGGGCAGACGGATGGCTCAGACGGCGCTGGGCAGACGGGCAGTTCAGGCGCCGCTGGGCAGACGGGCAGTTCAGGCGCCGCTGGGCAGACGGGCAGTTCAGGCGCCGCTGGGCAGACGGCATACTCTGGCCGGCTGAGACGCACTATAGGCCTGATGCGTGGTGCCGGAACTGGAGGTACCGGGCTGAGGGCACGCACCTCAGGGCGAGTGCGGGGAGGAGGAACAGGGCTCTGGCGATGCACTGGAAGCCTGGTGCGTGGTGTAGGCACTGGTGGTACTGGGCTGGGGCGGGAAGGTGGCGCCGGATATACCGGACCGTGAAGGAGGACACGCGCTCTTGAGCACCGAGCCTCTCCAACCTTACCAGGTTGAATGGTCCCCGTAGCCCTGCCAGTGCGGCGAGGTGGAACAACCCGCACTGGGCTATGCAGGCGAACCGGGGACACCACCTGTAAGGCTGGTGCCATGTACGCCGGCCCGAGGAGACGTACTGGAGGCCAGATACGTTGGGCCGGCTTCATGACATCCAGCTCGATGCCCAACCTAGCCCTCCCAGTGCGGCAAGGTGGAATAGCCCGCACTGGGCTAAGCACGCGTACTGGGGACACCGTGCGCTTTACCGCATAACACGGTGTCTGACCAGTACGACGCCCTCTCACTCCACGGTAAGCCCGGGGAGTTGGCTCAGGTATCCAACCCGGCTTCGCCAAACGCCCCTTTAGCCCCCCCCCCCCCCCCCAAGAAATTTTTGGGTGAGCCTCTCGGGCTTCCAGCCTCTCTTACGTGCTGCCTCCTCAATCCAGCGCTCCTGGGCTGTGGCTGCCTCCTTCTCCTCCCAAGAGTGGCGATTCTCTCCCACCTTTGCCCAGGGTCCTTTTCCGTTTATGATTTCCTCCCATGACCATTCCTCCTGGCACCGCTGCTGCTGTTGCTGCTGCCCGTTGCCACGCTGCTTGGTCCGGGTTTGGTGGGTGTTTCTGTAAAGGTTTTCTTCCAGGGATGAAGGAGAGGACCAAAATGCAGCGCGGCTAGTGTTAAACATGTTTAATACAAACACAAGTGAAACACTACAAACAACCTACAAAATAACAAATGTGCAAAACCGATACAGACCTATCTGGTGCAGAACACAAACACAGAGACAGGTAACAAACACCCACAAAATCCCAACACAAAACAAGCCTCCTATATATGAGTCTCAATCAGAGACAACGACTACCATCTGTCTCTGATTGAGAACCCACACTAGGCTGACATAGAAACAGACAAACTAGACACACAACATAGAATTCCCACCCAGCTCACGTCCTGACCAACTAAACACATACAAAACAACAGAAAACAGGTCAGGAACGTGACAGCCTACCAAATGGTACCCTATTCCCTTTTTAGTGCACTACTTTTGACCAGGGCCCATAGGCTATAGGGAGACAGAGAATGCAAGCCAGTATGTGGATTTTGACTCCACATAGGCAGGCTCATGCATGCACACACACACACACATGTACACACAGATACAGATACAAACTTCCCTTCACCCACAAAACCTCACTTCATCCAAGAGATCCTCCTGAGATATTCATCCTCGTCTGTTGAAAATACGAAAAAGCACAAAAAGAGTATTTCAGTCCGGGTCCCGTTGGGTTTTTTACCACATGAAAACAAACACTCTATGCAATGTGGCTCCTGAATAACCATGGCTTTGTTTGTTTCTCCCAGGACGTACTCCGAGAACGACTGTACCACGGTGGCCCCCACAGACCACTGCCTCAGCCCCACCAAGGGAGACCTGGTCTACAGCAAGACTGCCAAGCAGTGCCTGGAAGAAATCTCAGGTGGGCAACACTCGCTGACACGCGCGTGTGCGCGCGCGTGTGTGTGTGTGTGTGTGTGTGTGTGTGTGTGTGTGTGTGTGTGTGTGTGTGTGTGTGTGTGTGTGTGTGTGTGTGTGTGTGTGTGTGTGTGTGTGTGTGTGTGTGTGTGTGTGTGTGTGTGTGTGTTACAGTACATTGTATGTGTGTGTACTTTCCGGTGAATGCGTGTGTGCATGTTTGTGTTTGAGGTAGCATGGGGGGTCCCTTGATCCCCGCCTCACACGGCGAAGGGAAAAGGTCAGGAACGACTGGCGGACACTGGAGGCATCTGTGGCCCTTTGTTTACGCAGTTGCCGTCGGTTACGCCCCGGCGCCCGGCGTCTTGTTCTAGCTGTGGGGATGTGGCGGCTCATCCGGATAGACAGTGGCCAGAGGCTGCAGGAGACAGAGATAGCTAGAATCTGTATTGTCTGGGTGGTGGGCTGGGCTGCAGCTCAGGTTAGCATTTACACAGAGACCAATAGAATTTCAATGCGATGGAAATGTAATGTGGATAATGTCCTTTGGAAATGATGACGTGTTATTACGTACAAATCATAGTACATCTATTGTGACATAGAAAATAGATATTGCTATGTATTCCTGCCTAGTGGGTCTGCATGTTAATTAAACATACTGCATGTCTTAGGCCTTGCTCTACTATAAACTGGTTTGTCATTTGGGTATGGGGAAAACAAAAGATTGTTCTGTCACAAAACAAATGACTCCCCAAATCGTCGTCTGCAAAGGGAACGGCCCCTACATAGCGCTACTTTAGTCCTCTAAATGTATGCCTTTACAAAGCCACACCCGAAGTACAATGTCTGGAATGTTGTGTTTTTACATCGCCAAACCTGTAATATACACACTGTGGTCACGGCACAATGAGCGCCGCGGGCAGCGAAACAGAAAAACTTTCTGCTTTGATTTGTTCATTTATGAAAATGTTTGCAGTTGCGTTCTACTCAGAAAGTCTGATTTTGCTGTTTTTTGGGGTCTTTTTATGAACGTATGTAGATGATAATCTGAGGAACCATGGTGGTTCACTTCTGTATCAGGACGATTGTGTTGCCCCCAGACACTGATCCTGGGTCAGTTTTGTTTTCCCCTCACTATTCATAAGGTTAGGATTCAGGGAGGGAAAGCAGATCCTAGATCTGTACCTAGGGGAAACTGCGCCCTTGTATTTTTTCTTAGTTTTGACTCCTGAACTGCTCCTTGCCTGGAATGTGAGTCTGCGGTAGCCTCTATAGTGAAGGAAGTCTTTCAAAAAGCTACTTATGGTTCATCATCTTCGGGCTAAATTTCCTGCAGCACTGAGTTTACATTTAATTTACATTTTGGTGGTTTAACGGACAGAGCAACTTACAGTCATTTCACAGAAGATCAGTGTAGCGTCAATGTAGAGGTAGGCATACAGTACCAGTCAAAAGTTTGGACACGCCTACTCATTCCAGGGTTTTTCTATATTTAGAATAATAGTGAAGACATCAAAACTATGAAATAAACCATATGGAATCATGTAGTAACCCAAAAAAGTGTTAAACAAATCAAAATATATTTTATATTTGAAATTCTTCTAAGTAGCCACCTTTTGCCTTGATGACAGCTTTGCACACTCTTGGCACACATTTTAAAATGTCAGACTTGAACTAACTAAAAATGTATCAACCCCTACAAAAATGTCTGGGGAGAAACTGGTCAAATTAAGATCCTACAACTATAAATACCATCTCTGTCCATGTCAGTTAATGTCACCTTGGATATGGTTGCTCAGGGCAACTGCTACCATGAGTTTCTCTGCATCACGAGCTTATAGCATGTGTGGTCACATGGAGGCTGTTGTTTGTCTATGGTGTGTGTGTCTGTACTGTTGAGGTTATTAATACTAGAGGAAGTGTTGAATCTGTTGACAGACAGTCTGCAGTCTTGTCGAGGTGAGAGGAGAGCCGGGGCTTTACTCCTTACCTCATTAACCCTATAGTGTTTAATTAGCCTGTGCATCAGCGCAGCACGGCTATCAGGGAGCCGCAACTCGCAGGTGTGCTGTCCAAACAACTCCGAGTCACTGTGGTTTTTATCAGGGAAAGCAGAGAGGGAGAGGGGGGAGAAGGGGAGGAGAAGTGGGAGAAGGGGAGGAGAAGAGGAGAAGAGGGGGAGGAGAAGAGGGAGGAGAAGTGGGAGAAGGGGAGGAGAAGAGGAGACGAGGGAGGAGAAGTGGGAGAAGGGGAGGAGAAGAGGAGACGAGGGGGAGAAGAGGGAGGAGAAGAGGGCGAAGGGGAGGAGAAGAAAGGGAGGAGAAGAGGGAGAAGGGGAGGAGGAGGAGGAAAAAAGGGGGAGGAGAAGGGGGAGGAGAAGAGGGAGAAGGGGAGGAGCAGAAAGGGAGGAGAAGAGGAGGGGAAGGAGAAGAGGGAGAGGGAGAGGAGGAGGAGGAGGAGGAGGAGGAGGAGCAGAGGGAGAAGAGGAGGAGGCAGCAGTGTTGAACATGCATTTTCATCCTTTGACTCTTTCACTCACACACATACTCCCCAAGTACCCTGCGACTTGTGGTGAGGCGTTTCCTGAACTGAAGTGGGCAGACGTGGAGACTGAAGACACGTGCTTTGATGGTCGGCAGTAGCCACAGCAGAGGCTGCCACTACTGCAGCAGAGGGAAGGGAAACCAGCGAGACAAGAGAGAGAGAGAGAGAGAGAGAGAGAAGAGAGAGGAGGGAGAAACAGATGAGGCAGAGAGTAAGAGAGAGAGCGGCAGAGGGAGAGGAAGGATAGAATTGCAGGCTGAATTCTGTGGAGTGGAGAGATTGAGTGCTGGCTCCATTCTCTGGTGTGAGGAGAGGAGAGAGGGAGAGAAGCAAAGGCTCTGCTGAGCTGGTAATTAACAGGAGAGCAGAGAGGAATGAAATGCTCCCCTCTGCTCTTAATAGAGAAAGATAAAGAGAGGGAGAAGCAGAGAGAGAGAAGCAGAGAGAGAGTAGAATAGAGCGGAGGAGAGAGAGAGATTGCGTGAGAAAGAGAGAGATGTAAAATCGCATTCATCCACACCCCTCACCGCTTCTTGCTGTTTTGAGGTGGAGGAGAGAGAAAGAAGAGGAGGAGGAGGGGGAGGTAAAGCAGTGTCTGTTTTTTTGTGTTGTGTGTGTCTGTGGCACCAGTTATTAGCTGGGTGACCATGGGAATGCAATGTCTGGAGGATGCCTCTGGACTCTTCTGTGCGTGAGGGGGGAGTTTTTCATCCAGGCGTCTGCGACATGCTCTCCATCCCTCCATCCCTCACTCCCTCCATCTGGATGAAGCCTGGACCCTCGGTGAGCGCTGGACACGGGGCCACCTAAGCCCCCCCCCACAGATAGAGGAGTCTTCACCTCTCTCACCACCCTCTTCTCCTCTCCCCTCCTCCGGCTCACCAGCCACCACTGCCAGAATGTGAACGGGAACAGAGCCAAACAGGTGGACCAGCACAGACCCACTGACGAACAGAGAGAGAGTGAACGAGAGAAAGGAGGTGAAGATGAAGAGAGGCGCCGAGTTCTCCGTGTACCAGGGTGGAAGCCCCCCTCGCCGACCCCCCCAGCCCCTCCCAGACAACCTGAACCTCCGCAAGCAGCGCTCCCTGACCAACCTGACCCTGCTGAGCGAGGGCGAGCAGCGGGTGTACTCCTTCGAGCTAGATGACCCGCTCACGCCTTCCAAATCCTCTTCGTCCTTGTCATCATCCCCAGCGCGAGGAGGCAGCCCCAGGAAGGAGCCAGCCAGGGATGGTGGGGGCGCGAGGGGCACCAGGGCGCGCTCCCTGTCCCTCTCCCTGACAAAAGTTCTCTCCCAGTCGGAGCACTCCCTCATTCCCGTGCCATGGAGGTGCACGGCGGTCGGGCGGGCATCGCTGGGCGGGCAATTGCAACCGCCTCGGGAGACGCCACGTGGGCAGCTGGGGAAGCCCAGGGAGGAGGGTACGGATGAAGAAGGCAGCAGCGGGCGTTCGGACGACGAGGTGGCATCAGCAGCTGGCACCAGGGTCGGGGACCAGGGTGGCAGGGAGAGGGGGTACTGGGCAGAGGAGGAGGCAGAGGGGGGCGCCCGCGAGGGCACGGCTCAGCTGGACAAGGAGGTGATCCTCACCATGCTGGGTGACCTGGAGCAGGTGCTACACACACACCCACATTGTAAGTCTCACACACACACACACACACACACACATGTACGCACGCACGCACGCACACACACACACACGCACACCCTTAGTCACACTCTCTCGCCGTAATACACACACCCACACGCTTACACCGTAACACACACCCACTCACACAACATAACACCCACACACACACACCCTTAGTCACACACTCTATAAGCCACACACACGCTGTAAGTCACACACACAACTACAATGTAGGTGTCACACACACCATAGCCAGGGGCGTACACAGGTCTCCATCCGTACGGTTGTATGTACAGCTGGATGTGGAGCTGCTGTTCTGGTAGTGCTGCTGACTAGTGTCAGGTAAAGGTAGTCATAGTTACTGTGTGGTAGTGGACTGAAGCTTGGGTAGTAGTGTCAGGTAAAGGTAGTCATAGTTACTGTGTGGTAGTAGACTGAAGCGTGGGTAGTAGTGTCAGGTAAAGGTAGTCATAGTTACTGTGTGGTAGTAGACTGAAGCTTGGGTAGTAGTGTCAGGTAAAGGTAGTCATAGTTACTGTGTGGTAGTAGACTGAAGCTTGGGTAGTAGTGTCAGGTAAAGGTAGTCATAGTTACTGTGTGGTAGTAGACTGAGACTTGGGTAGTAGTGTCAGGTAAAGGTAGTCATAGTTACTGTGTGGTAGTAGACTGAAGCTTGGGTAGTAGTGTCAGGTAAAGGTAGTCATAGTTACTGTGTGGTAGTAGACTGAAGCTTGGGTAGTAGTGTCAGGTAAAGGTAGTCATAGTTACTGTGTGGTAGTAGACTGAAGCGTGTGTAGTAGTGTCAGGTAAAGGTAGTCATAGTTACTGTGTGGTAGTGGACTGAAGCTTGGGTAGTAGTGTCAGGTAAAGGTAGTCATAGTTACTGTGTGGTAGTAGACTGAAGCTTGGGTAGTAGTGTCAGGTAAAGGTAGTCATAGTTACTGTGTGGTAGTAGACTGAAGCTTGGGTAGTAGTGTCAGGTAAAGGTAGTCATAGTTACTGTGTGGTAGTAGACTGAAGCTTGGGTAGTAGTGTCAGGTAAAGGTAGTCATAGTTACTGTGTGGTAGTAGACTGAAGCTTGGGTAGTAGTGTCAGGTAAAGGTAGTCATAGTTACTGTGTGGTAGTGGACTGAAGCTTGGGTAGTAGTGTCAGGTAAAGGTAGTCATAGTTACTGTGTGGTAGTAGACTGAAGCGTGGGTAGTAGTGTCAGGTAAAGGTAGTCATAGTTACTGTGTGGTAGTAGACTGAAGCGTGGGTAGTAGTGTCAGGTAAAGGTAGTCATAGTTACTGTGTGGTAGTGGACTGAAGCTTGGGTAGTAGTGTCAGGTAAAGGTAGTCATAGTTACTGTGTGGTAGTAGACTGAAGCGTGGGTAGTAGTGTCAGGTAAAGGTAGTCATAGTTACTGTGTGGTAGTGGACTGAAGCTTGGGTAGTAGTGTCAGGTAAAGGTAGTCATAGTTACTGTGTGGTAGTGGACTGAAGCGTGGGTAGTAGTGTCAGGTAAAGGTAGTCATAGTTACTGTGTGGTAGTGGACTGAAGCTTGGGTAGTAGTGTCAGGTAAAGGTAGTCATAGTTACTGTGTGGTAGTAGACTGAAGCTTGGGTAGTAGTGTCAGGTAAAGGTAGTCATAGTTACTGTGTGGTAGTAGACTGAAGTGTGTGTAGTAGTGTCAGGTAAAGGTAGTCATAGTTACTGTGTGGTAGTGGACTGAAGCTTGGGTAGTAGTGTCAGGTAACGGTAGTCATAGTTACTGTGTGGTAGTGGACTGAAGCTTGGGTAGTAGTGTCAGGTAAAGGTAGTCATAGTTACTGTGTGGTAGTGGACTGAAGCGTGTGTAGTAGTGTCAGGTAAAGGTAGTCATAGTTACTGTGTGGTAGTAGACTGAAGCTTGGGTAGTAGTGTCAGGTAAAGGTAGTCATAGTTACTGTGTGGTAGTAGACTGAAGCTTGGGTAGTAGTGTCAGGTAAAGGTAGTCATAGTTACTGTGTGGTAGTGGACTGAAGCTTGGGTAGTAGTGTCAGGTAAAGGTAGTCATAGTTACTGTGTGGTAGTAGACTGAAGCTTGGGTAGTAGTGTCAGGTAAATGTAGTCATAGTTACTGTGTGGTAGTAGACTGAAGCTTGGGTAGTAGTGTCAGGTAAAGGTAGTCATAGTTACTGTGTGGTTGTAGACTGAAGCGTGGGTAGTAGTGTCAGGTAAAGGTAGTCATAGTTACTGTGTGGTAGTAGACTGAAGCTTGGGTAGTAGTGTCAGGTAAAGGTAGTCATAGTTACTGTGTGGTAGTGGACTGAAGCTTGGGTAGTAGTGTCAGGTAAAGGTAGTCATAGTTACTGTGTGGTAGTAGACTGAAGCTTGGGTAGTAGTGTCAGGTAAAGGTAGTCATAGTTACTGTGTGGTAGTGGACTGAAGCTTGGGTAGTAGTGTCAGGTAAAGGTAGTCATAGTTACTGTGTGGTAGTAGACTGAAGCTTGGGTAGTAGTGTCAGGTAAAGGTAGTCATAGTTACTGTGTGGTAGTAGACTGAAGCTTGGGTAGTAGTGTCAGGTAAAGGTAGTCATAGTTACTGTGTGGTAGTAGACTGAAGCTTGGGTAGTAGTGTCAGGTAAAGGTAGTCATAGTTACTGTGTGGTAGTGGACTGAAGCTTGGGTAGTAGTGTCAGGTAAAGGTAGTCATAGTTACTGTGTGGTAGTGGACTGAAGCTTGGGTAGTAGTGTCAGGTAAAGGTAGTCATAGTTACTGTGTGGTAGTGGACTGAAGCTTGGGTAGTAGTGTCAGGTAAAGGTAGTCATAGTTACTGTGTGGTAGTAGACTGAAGCTTGGGTAGTAGTGTCAGGTAAAGGTAGTCATAGTTACTGTGTGGTAGTAGACTGAAGCGTGTGTAGTAGTGTCAGGTAAAGGTAGTCATAGTTGCTGTGTGGTAGTAGACTGAAGCGTGGGTAGTAGTGTCAGGTAAAGGTAGTCATAGTTACTGTGTGGTAGTAGACTGAAGCTTGGGTAGTAGTGTCAGGTAAAGGTAGTCATAGTTACTGTGTGGTAGTAGACTGAAGCTTGGGTAGTAGTGTCAGGTAAAGGTAGTCATAGTTACTGTGTGGTAGTAGACTGAAGCTTGGGTAGTAGTGTCAGGTAAAGGTAGTCATAGTTACTGTGTGGTAGTGGACTGAAGCTTGGGTAGTAGTGTCAGGTAAAGGTAGTCATAGTTACTGTGTGGTAGTAGACTGAAGCTTGGGTAGTAGTGTCAGGTAAAGGTAGTCATAGTTACTGTGTGGTAGTAGACTGAAGCGTGTGTAGTAGTGTCAGGTAAAGGTAGTCATAGTTACTTTGTGGTAGTAGACTGAAGCGTGGGTAGTAGTGTCAGGTAAAGGTAGTCATAGTTACTGTGTGGTAGTGGACTGAAGCTTGGGTAGTAGTGTCAGGTAAAGGTAGTCATAGTTACTGTGTGGTAGTAGACTGAAGCTTGGGTAGTAGTGTCAGGTAAAGGTAGTCATAGTTGCTGTGTGGTAGTGGTTGTATTATTAGTAGTGCTAACAGAAATAATCATTTTAGTAATAGTAGAAACACTGGTAGTAATAGCAGTAACATAAATACTAATTGTGGTATTATTGTAGTATTAATAGCAATAACATAAATACTCATGGTGGTATTATTGTAGTAGTAATAGTATTAACATAAATACTCATTGTGGTATCACTGTAGTAGTAATAGCAGTAACATAAATACTAATTGTGGTATTATTGTATTAGTAATAGTATTAACATAAATACGCATTGTGGTATCACTGAAGTAGTAATAGCAGTAACATAAATATTCATCGTGGTATTATTGTAGTATTAATAACAATAACATAAATACTCATGGTGGTATTATTGTAGTAGTAATAGTATTAACATAAATACTCATTGTGGTATCACTGTAGTAGTAATAGCAGTAACTTAAATACTAATTGTGGTATTATTGTATTAGTAATAGTATTAACATAAATACGCATTGTGGTATCACTGTAGTAGTAATAGCAGTAACATAAATACTCATTGTGGTATTATTGTATTAGTAATAGTATTAACATAAATACTCAGTGTGGTATCACTGTAGTAGTAATAGTATTAACATAAATACTCATGGTGGTATTATTGTAGTAGTAATAGCTCGTTTTGCACTGAAAAAGCCCAGCCCCAAATTCTCCCATTCTTGAAGAGGTACTAGTGCTGCTGCCAGCTGCAGCGTACGCGCTCCCTCTCTGCCTGTCCACAACAGTGTCAGTGATCCATCCATACTATCCCTGTCTGTGTGATCTATCCAGATAGTTACACTACCTCCTAAAGCCCATTTCCACACAAAGCTGGCAGTAAAAGTGCCCAGCCTGCCCAGCTGCAGTATAGTACAGTATGGCAGCTCAGGGTTTTGCCTCAGGGAACGAGGTATTGGATGTGGTTTAACAAGCAGCTCAGTGCTGTACTGCCTGTTAGACAGAACGCAGCAGGTGTATTGGATGTGGTTTAACAAGCAGCTCAGTGCTGTACTGCCTGTTAGACAGAACGCAGCAGGTGTATTGGATGTGGTTTAACAAGCAGCTCAGTGCTGTACTGCCTGTTAGACAGAACGCAGCAGGGTTTAGCTGGGAGAAGTCCTAACGCTCTGGATGCAGTGTTTCCTTCCTCTCAGCCGTGTGGCTGCAGCAACCTGCAGAGAGTTGACACATGCTGTCTAACACACAGAGGATTGTGGGTGACAATAGAAATGGGTTTGAATGATTTGAGTTGACAATCTCTGCACGAAGGCGTATTCAGAGTTTGGTGCATGCGAGCAAGTCTTGCCGAGCCCCTGGTGTGTTTTGTGAGACACGGTGTTAGCTGGACTCATTAGGATGTGTGCAGCAGGGAGTGGTATTCACTCTCTCCAGGAGAGGTGCGGGCCTCGAGCTAAAGAGAACATGCATTATTGAAGAGAGGGAGAGTGATACTAGGCAGCTGCTGAACCTGTGGCCTGTGGTGGTGTTGAGGGTGTGTGTGTGTGTGTGTGTGTGTGTGTGTGTGTGTGTGTGTGTGTGTGTGTGTGTGTGTGTGTGTGTGTGTGTGTGTGTGTGTGTGTGTGTGTGTGTGTGTGTGTGTGTGTGTGTGTGTGTGTGTGTGTGTGTGTAAATGCTCGTGTGTGTGGGTCAACCTGTGGCTTGCAGTGCTGTCGCTGCATCGTAGCGTGATTGTGGTGCTCAACAGGGACTTGAATAGCGATGCATCTGACTGAGGCTGAGATCACCTCCCCTGGTAGCACGTTGTCAAGTGCTGCTTGCAGCTATATTCCCCCTGTCATAAACAGTCTAGAATGAGGTTCACGGCTTTTGTTACTCAAACATTTATATCATTTAGATGCAAATAATGTTATTGATCTCTAGATTTCCAGTGAACACGGTGCGGGAGGAATCTAAGACCGAAACCTTTCCTCATAATCTCTTAACACCTATTTCCTTTTTTACAATCTGGTTTAATAACGGCGTCAATATTATTACCTTTCGCTCCCAAAATGTAATCTGACCGCCTGTGAATATAACATGAATGGTACATATTACCTGTTGGTTGTGCCTATGGGGAGTGGTGGTGGTGAGTGATGGGGATGGTGGTGAGTGATGGTGGTGGTGAGTGATGGTGAGTGGTGATGGTGGTGGTGGTGGTGGTGAGTGATGGTGGTGGTGGTGAGTGATGGTGGTGAGTGGTGGTGAGTGGTGGTGGTGGGTGGTGGTGAGTGGTGGTGGTGAGTGATGGTGAGTGATGGAGGTTGTGATGGTGAGTGATGGTGGTGGTGGTGAGTAATGGTGATTGGTGGTGGTGAGTGATGGTGGTGGTGGGGAGTGATGGTGGGGAGTGATGGTGGGAAGTGGTGGTGAGGGATGGTGGTGAGTGATGGTGGTGAGTGATGGTGGGGAGTGATGGTAGTGAGTGATGGTAGTGAGTGATGGTAGTGAGTGATGGTAGTGAGTGATAATAGTGAGTGATAATAGTGAGTGATGGTAGTGAGTGATGGTAGTGAGTGATGGTAGTGAGTGATGGTAGTGAGTGATGGTAGTGAGTGATGGTAGTGAGTGATAATAGTGAGTGATAATAGTGAGTGATGGTAGTGAGTGATAATAATGAGTGATGGTAGTGAGTGATAATAGTGGGTGATGGTGTAATAACAGAGCAGCACTCTGCTTTAGGTGAATGCTCCACTCCATTACCGCTCTATGAATCACTCCCCACGGATAAGTCACTGAGATTTATTTAGTTCCCTATTTAGTTCCCTATGTAGTGCACTACTTTTAACCAGGGCCCATGACCCACTATAGGGAATAGCGGGCCAGTTGGGATGCACACTGTGTCCAGCCCTGATCCCCCCAGGGCCAACCCTGTTTGTGTCCCTTTATAATTGGACTGTGATTGGATCTTTGTCGGCGAGGATAGGGTGAAGCGAGGAGACGAATAGAGAGAGGGATGGAGGTAGGGGAAGGTTTTGAAGATTTATTGCAGTTTTGAGACTGTCTCTCAGACCAACTTGCCACACCCCACCCACACAGACATGATATGAGCATTCCTCCTCACTTCTCTCTCTCTCTTTCTCTCTCTCGCTCTTTCTGCTCTCTCTCTCGCTCTTTCTTCTCCCCCCCAACTCTCTCTCTCTCTGCTCTCTCTCGCTCTTTCTGCTCTCTCTCTCTCTCTCTGCTCTCTCTGCTCTTTCTGCTCTCTCTCGCTCTCTCTCTCGCTCTCTCTCTCTCTATCTCTGCTCTCTCTCTCTCTGCTCTCTGCTCTCTGCTCTCTCTCTCTCTCTCTCTTTCTCTCTCTCTCTCTCTCTCGCTCTCTCTCTCTCTCTCTCTCTCTCTCTCTCTCTCTCTCTCTATCCTTTCAGCTGACAGTGAGACACACAACAGTCAAATTAAAGGGCTCTAAAAGCCATTCAATGTCCTATTGAGTCCATTATACAAGGCTGTCCAGCTCTTTTGTGTTCCCTTTTAAGTCTGAAACCGTAGACGGCATAGGGAGGCATTGATTGGCCACCACCGTGGCTCGGGGTTAACGGATGCTGCCTGGGCTTGGTCCCACCTCAGATCTTAACAGCCTCCCTGAAAGGACTGATTCTGAACCGGACTCACGTCTATGTGGTCAGGGTGAAATAGTCCAAAATTGTGTGTGTGTGTACACGTTTTACTGTACCTGTGAGTACCAGATTTCCTGACAAGAATAGTAAATCAACAAAAATTAGAGAAGTGAGGAATTTTATTTTTTTGTCCTCACTTGTAAAAAGGCTATTTTAGGCTCAGGGGTTAGGTTTAGGGTTAGGGTTAACATTAGAGTTAGGTTTAGGTGCTACGGTAAGGTTTAGGGTTCAGGTTAGGGTTAGGTTTAGGGTTAGGGGTATAGTAAGACATAGCTGTGTGTGAGTGTGTGTATATAATAAGTAATTGGATGGGTGATTATATTTGTCCTGTTTCACACATGTACCAGTGTGTGTATTGATATGCATGGGGGAAATGGAAATGTGTTTTTTTGCCTATCCCAGCTCCCCCTGAGACACCCTCGGCGTGTGTGTGTGTGTGTGTGTGTGTGTGTGTGTGTGTGTGTGTGTGTGTGTGTGTGTGTGTGTGTGTGTGTGTGTGTGTGTGTGTGTGTGTGTGTGTGTGTGTGTGTGTGTGTGTGTGTGTGTGTGTGTGTGTGTGCGCGCGCGTGCGTAAGCTGTATCAGTCCTCTTGACAGAAGCAGTGATGCGTGAACACAGTTTAGAGGTGCCGCTCACCAGCTCTTCCAAAATCAGGTCAGCTTTGAAGGCTGCTGACAGAGTTTGATGGACTCTGTACTCGTTATGTATGTACTTTATAACACAATGAAAGCATTCACTCTGCGTTGTATGTTGGGGTGATGCACCAAACAATAACTTAATATTCAACTTGTGTGGAGTATATTCGTTCTCTAAATGTTAAGCGCTGGTTGACTGTTTAGTGAATAAACACTATAGTTCAACACAAAGGAACAAGCCATTTTAAAAGCCCACACACATTCACCACATTTGTCCCAGTGTTGGCGTGGTTACAGCATTCCAATGTGAAATAGAAAAAGCATGAACACTTTATCGGCAGCGCTGACTCATTCTGTTATTCCCTCATTAGACGCGTGTGCCGACTCATTCTGCAACGCTCCTTTGAGGAGACGGGTTCTTTTTTGTTGTGCCTTGAAACTGGAAACTGCTGTGACTGGCGTCCATTTTGGGCCTCCCACAACTCATGTTAATTACCAGCCCATGGTGTCCGCTGACAGAGGCGATGATGGCTGGAGCATAGCCAGGCCTAATTGGACTAGGCAGGCAGATATACGGGGCCTTGCCCTTGGCCTATAGCACTGTACTGTCTTCCTACAGCTGTTGTGTCTACGACTGTGTTTGTGGGAAGACACTGCCACGGGTAAAATCCAAATGGCACCCTTTTCTCTGCACACTGCATTACTTTTGAACATGGCCTATAGGGCTCTGGCCAAAAGTAGTGCACTATGTAGGGAATCGAGTGCCATTTGGAACGCAGTCTACAAGTACTGTAGCACTCTACTGCTTATTTGTAGCTCCCCTTTAGAATGGGCTTAATGTATTGCAATAGAATGGGCTTAATGTACTGCAATAGAATGGGCTTAATGTACTGCAATAGAATGGGCTTAATGTACTGGAATAGAATGCAGTAGAATGGACTTTAGGTACTGCAATAGAATGGGCTTAATGTACTGCAATAGAATGGGCTTAATGTACTGCAATAGAATGGGTTTGATATACTGCAGTAGAATGGGTTTAATGTACTGCAGTAGAATGGGTTTAATATACTGCAATAGAATGGGTTTAATATACTTCAGTAGAATGAGTTTAATATACTGCAGTAGAATGGGTTTGATATACTGCAGTAGAATGGGTTTAATGTACTGCAGTAGAATGGGTTTAATATACTTCAGTAGAATGGGTTTCATATACTTCAGTAGAATGGGTTTTATATACTGCAGTAGAATGGGTTTTATATACTTCAGTAGAATGGGTTTAATATACTGCAGTAGAATGGGTTTTATATACTTCAGTAGAATGGGTTTAATATACTGCAGTAGAATGGGTTTAATATACTTCAGTAGAATGGGTTTAATAAATGGGTTTAATATACTGCAGTAGAATGGGTTTAATATACTTCAGTAGAATGGGTTTAATAAATGGGTTTTATATACTTCAGTAGAATGGGTTTAATAAATGGGTTTAATATACTTCAGTAGAATGGGTATTATATACTGCAGTAGAATGGGTTTAATAAATGGGTTTAATATACTTCAGTAGAATGGGTTTTATATACTTCAGTAGAATGGGTTTTATATACTTCAGTAGAATGGGTTTTATATACTTCAGTAGAATGGGTTTAATATACTTCAGTAGAATGGGTTTAATATACTTCAGTAGAATGGGTTTTATATACTTCAGTAGAATGGGCTTTATATACTTCAGTAGAATGGGTTTTATATACTTCAGTAGAATGGGTTTAATATACTTCAGTAGAATGGGTTTAATAAATGGGTTTTATATACTTCAGTAGAATGGGTTTAATATACTGCAGTAGAATGGGTTTTATATACTGCAGTAGAATGGGTTTTATATACTGCAGTAGAATGGGTTTAATATACTGCAGTAGAATGGGTTTTATATACTGCAGTAGAATGGGTTTTATATACTTCAGTAGAATGGGTTTAATATACTTCAGTAGAATGGGTTTAATATACTGCAGTAGAATGGGCATCAGGCACTTCACTGTGAATTAGTCTTATATAAAACTATTGTAAGTATATAAAACATGAAGTGGTTACAGTCGGAGCTGAACTGGAATCAGGGGAAAGGTCCTGGACTGAGATGAAATGCATTTCGATGGGACTGACTAAAATTGAAAGACTATCTGAGATTTAGCTGTTGAGGCAAAATATAGGTTGTATCTTACAGATGGAGAATGCAGTGTCATAGCAGTGGGTTTCTATGTTCCCGTTGAAAATGGCAGGACTGCAGAAATGTCCTTTTCCACTAAAAACATGTTTCGTTGACAATTCCATCCTGACAGCTGAGACGGGTTCAAACTGTCGGCACAGCATCTTGGAATGCGTACCCATGCTACCTGTCAGAGTGCGTTGTCATGGTGATGTTGGTGATGCTGATGTATGACGGCGTCTTGAGGAAACAGAATGTTACAGGAGCCCACATCTGGTGTAACATGAAGTTGCCCCTAGACACTGATGTTTGGTCAGTTTAGCTTTTTCCCCACTAATGGTTAAGGTTAGAATTGGGACAGAGGAAGCTGATCCTAGATCTGTACTTAAGGGAAACTTCACCACAGAGCCCAACATCTCTCATAAACCGGTTCTCTGTGCATTACAGGGGAAGACCCCGAGACGAGACGCATGCGGACAGTGAAGAACATTGCTGACCTACGGCAGAACCTGGAGGAGACCATGTCCAGTCTGCGGGGGACGCAGATCAGTCACAGGTGAGTAAGGGGCTCGGGAACGTCCACTGTGGGGCTCAGGGTTAGGGTCAATTCCATTTCAATTCAAGACAATTCAGGAAGTACACTGAAATTCCAATTATTTTCAATGCTTTCAATTACAACAATTTTGAATTGGAATTGGATTTGGTTTACTTTCTGAATTGACTGGAATTGAAATAGTTGACCTCGTACAATTACATGTTGTTTTTCATTCTCTGCAGTTCCTCAATCTAAAGTTGACATGATTATAATTATATCAGGTCCTCAACTTAAACACCAGGTCAGTTATTATTTAGGATTCCTGATGTTTTCAGGGTTTTAAACTGTCTGGCATTCTATTTTAAGATGAAACATTCTGATTTGATCAGAATATAAAGGTCAGATACCGTATCTCAGAAGTCTCAAAACTCTTTATGATTTCCCCCCAATTACCCTATCTTGATATTTCCTAGATATTCTAATCAAGTACTTACACGCTACTGGCACACTTTGATGGTGTTTGAGGGGGACAGAAAACCACAGCCTATCATGTCTGGTCCGTCACAACAGCAGCCTGTTCGCATTAAAGGAATGTCTTGGCTGATCTCCGGCGAGTCATAATGATGACCGTGGGTTTTTGTCATGGCTCTGGGCTGTACTCCTCTCTTCTCCAATGGATTATTCTGATATTTCTGACCCATTTGTGGGGGAAATGGTGGCAAGGCGGCGGAACAGCGGTGACAGATGGCAGCGCGTGTTCCCTCACCGCCACCAGAAAGGAGCGTGGTGCTGCTGATCAATAAAGCACCATTGTTTCTCTAGCACATTGACTCCAGTTAGACCCCCAGGGGCCACTGCTGTTATTCCATTGAGACACTTAGAGATGTGATGAGGAGAGGACACCCAGCATGGAACATGGATTATCAAACCCTCAACATCAGTCATGTAGAAACCTGTCTGCCCCCCTGTCTGCCCCCCTGTCTGCCCCCCTGTCTGCCCCCCTGTCTGTCCGCCCGCCTGTCCGCCCACCTGTCTGTCCGCCCGCCTGTCTGCCGCCTGTCTGCCGCCTGTCTGTCCGCCTGTCTGTCCGCCCGCCTGTCTGCCCGCCTGTCTGTCCGCCCACCTGTCTGTCCGCCCGCCTGTCTGTCCGCCTGCCTGTCTGTCCGCCCGCATGTCTGTCTGCCCGCCTGTCTGTCCGCCTGCCTGTCTGTCCGCCCGCCTGTCTGCCCGCCTGTCTGTCCGCCCACCTGTCTGTCCGCCTGCCTGTCTGTCCGCCCGCCTGTCTGCCGCCTGTCTGTCCGCCTGTCTGTCCGCCCGCCTGTCTGCCCGCCTGTCTGTCCGCCCGCCTGTCTGTCCGCCTGCCTGTCTGTCCGCCCGCCTGTCTGTCCGCCCGCCTGTCTGTCCGCCCGCCTGTCTGTCCGCCTGCCTGTCTGTCCGCCCGCATGTCTGTCTGCCCCCCTGTCTGTCCGCCTGTCTGCCCGCCTGTCTGCCTGTCTGTCCGCCCACCTGTCTGTCTGTCTGCCTGCCCGTCTGTCTGCCTGCCCGTCTGCAGTCTGCCTGTCTGCCTGCCTGTCTGCCCGTCTGTCAGTCTGTCTGCTACAGTATATATGAGTGTAAATAGAGTGAGGGTATCAGACAGGAATTCCAATGGGGCTCGTAACTAGAGAATGGGCAAGCCATTAAAAGGTCTTTCACACACAGAAATTGCCGTGAAGAGGTAATCAGGGCGAAGGTTTTTCACCTCCATTGTAATGAATCACTGCTGCATGAAGAACCGGCCCACAGTGCGTGATTGTTATTTATATGAGGGATATCTTTTTTATTTTCTGACTGGAGCTTCATTTCCATGGCGTGCGTACTTCATGGCCATCTGGTCCAGCTGATAGAGAGGCTGTGTTTGTCATCAATCTGATATCCTGTCAGGAATAGTATAGAAATGTAAAGGACCTCTCTGTGTGGTGGTTTCTCTGTTAGAACCCGTTTAAAGGACCTCTCTACGTGGTGGTTTCTCTGTTAGAACCCATTTAAAGGACCTCTCTGCGTGGTGGTTTCTCTGTTAGAACCCGTTTAATGGACCTCTCTGTGTGGTGGTTTCTCTGTTATAACCCATTTAATGGACCTCTCTGTGTGGTGGTTTCTCTGTTATAACCCATTTAAAGGACCTCTCTGTGTGGTGGTTTCTCTGTTATAACCCATGTAAAGGACCTCTCTGCGTGGTGGTTTCTCTGTTATAACCCATTTAAAGGACCTCTCTGTGTGGTGGTTTCTCTGTTAGAACCCATTTAAAGGACCTCTCTGTGTGGTGGTTTCTCTGTTATAACCCATTTAAAGGACCTCTCTGTGTGGTGGTTTCTCTGTTATAACCCATTTAAAGGACCTCTCTGTGTGGTGGTTTCTCTGTTATAACCCATTTAAAGGACCTCTCTGTGTGGTGGTTTCTCTGTTATAACCCATTTAAAGGACCTCTCTGTGTGGTGGTTTCTCTGTTATAACCCATTTAAAGGACCTCTCTGCGTGGTGGTTTCTCTGTTATAACCCATTTAAAGGACCTCTCTGTGTGGTGGTTTCTCTGTTATAACCCATTTAAAGGACCTCTCTGTGTGGTGGTTTCTCTGTTATAACCCATTTAAAGGACCTCTCTGTGTGGTGGTTTCTCTGTTATAACCCATTTAAAGGACCTCTCTGTGTGGTGGTTTCTCTGTTATAACCCATTTAAAGGACCTCTCTGTGTGGTGGTTTCTCTGTTATAACCCATTTAAAGGACCTCTCTGTGTGGTGGTTTCTCTGTTATAACCCATTTAAAGGACCTCTCTGTGTGGTGGTTTCTCTGTTATAACCCGTTTAAAGGACCTCTCTGTGTGGTGGTTTCTCTGTTATAACCCATTTAAAGGACCTCTCTGTGTGGTGGTTTCTCTGTTATAACCCATTTAAAGGACCTCTCTGTGTGGTGGTTTCTCTGTTAGAACCCATTTAAAGGACCTCTCTGTGTGGTGGTTTCTCTGTTATAACCCGTTTAAAGGACCTCTCTGTGTGGTGGTTTCTCTGTTTATAACCCATTTAAAGGACCTCTCTGTGTGGTGGTTTCTCTGTTAGAACCCGTTTAAAGGACCTCTCTGTGTGGTGGTTTCTCTGTTTTAACTCATGTACTGGTTGTTCTCTATGGCTGATTCTAACGTGTGAATCCCAGCCCCAGGGCCTCCCGCCCGGTTTGTAATTGAACTCTGCTTGAAACAGAGCGCCATCCACCACAACACTAACATCCCTCACAGTAACCTCCACATTCCTCCAAGACCCAGACGTTGCATGCCACACCACCACAGATAATCTGTATCGATCAAAGCCCGTGTTTGATTCTCTGTCCAACCTACACCCAGACGGAATTTAAAAAATAGTATTGATTGACATTTGAAGAGAAATATGTTTTCCACATATGAAGAGATGCTGTGCTCTTCAAGGGCGATTCCCGAGATTGCAAGCAAAGAACAATTGCCCCCAAAAATCCCTTTCCACTGTGGCTGTGTATTAGTCCCATGGGATTCTGACTCCTCGGATGACATTTTAAATGTACTAGCTTTACCCGGTCTAGTTTGTTTAATTGGTGTTTACAGCGTTATAGGCAGAGTCAATTATTCCCAGCTATACGATGTTTGGATATCTGCTGGGCAGATACACCGTGCTGAGGAGAGCATGGGATTTCTCACAGATGCAGGCTTAGGCAGTGTCTCAAATGACACCCTGTTCCCTGTAGTGCACTACTTTGACCAGAGCCCTGTGCACTCTGTAGGGAATAGGGTGCCATTTGGGACGTAGACTTGCACAGGCTAAACTCATTTCCTTCACGCCATCAGTGGTGAAACCAATTGATCTGTAACACCTGTCAACCTGGGCGCCCACCGCACATACAGCTCTACCTCAACACAACACCCCCATGCATTTCAACCAGCGGCAGCCCAATGCACATACAGCTGTACCTCAACACCCCCATGCATTTCAACCAGCACATACAGCTCTACCTCAACACCCCCATGCATTTCAACCAGCACATACAGCTCTACCTCAACACCCCCATGCATTTCAACCAGCGGCAGCCCAATGCACATACAGCTCTACCTCAACACAACACCCCCATGCATTTCAACCAGCGGCAGCCCAATGCACATACAGCTGTACCTCAACACCCCCATGCATTTCAACCAGCGGCAGCCCAATGCACATACAGCTCTACCTCAACACCCCCATGCATTTCAACCAGCGGCAGCCCAATGCACATACAGCTGTACCTCAACACCCCCATGCATTTCAACCAGCGGCAGCCCACCGCACATACAGCTCTACCTCAACACCCCCATGCATTTCAACCAGCGGCAGCCCAATGCACATACAGCTCTACCTCAACACCCCCATGCATTTCAACCAGCACATACAGCTCTACCTCAACACCCCCATGCATTTTAACCAGCACATACAGCTCTACCTCAACACCCCCATGCATTTCAACCAGCGGCAGCCCAATGCACATACAGCTCTACCTCAACACAACACCCCCATGCATTTCAACCAGCGGCAGCCCAATGCACATACAGCTCTACCTCAACACCCCCATGCATTTCAACCAGCGGCAGCCCAATGCACATACAGCTCTACCTCAACACCCCCATGCATTTCAACCAGCGGCAGCCCAATGCACATACAGCTCTACCTCAACACCCCCATGCATTTCAACCAGCGGCAGCCCAATGCACATACAGCTCTACCTCAACACTCCCATGCATTTCAACCAGCGGCAGCCCAATGCACATACAGCTCTACCTCAACACCCCCATGCATTTCAACCAGCGGCAGCCCAATGCACATACAGCTCTACCTCAACACCCCCATGCATTTCAACCAGCGGCAGCCCAATGCAGACCTATTGAATGAAGCTCTCCCATCCATGTCCATGCAGTACATACTCCAGACAGGCAGGATCATTATTCTACCGTCCTTCATATTACCTTATCCAGCGCACTCCAGGTCAACCACACACACACACACACACACACACACACACACACACACACACACACACACACACACACACACACACACACACACACATACACACTCACTCACAAACCAACACTCATATGGTTGTGACCTCACACATCCCCAGTGGTTAGAGATGGCTCAGTCTCAGTGTTAGACAGTGGTTAGAGAAGGATCAGTCTCAGTGTTAGACAGTGGTTAGAGAAGGATCAGTCTCAGTGTTAGACAGTGGTTAGAGAAGGATCAGTCTCAGTGTTAGACAGTGGTTAGAGAAGGATCAGTCTCAGTGTTAGACAGTGGTTAAAGATGGATCAGTCTCAGTGTTAGACAGTGGTTAGAGATGGATCCGTTTCAGTGTTAGACAGTGGTTAAAGATGGATCAGTCTCAGTGTTAGACAGTGGTTAAAAATGGATCAGTCTCAGTGTTAGACAGTGGTTAAAGATGGATCAGTCTCAGTGTTAGACAGAGGTTAGAGATGGATCAGTCTCAGTGTTAGACAGTGGTTAGAGATGGATCAGTCTCAGTGTTAGACAGTGGTTAAAGATGGATCAGTCTCAGTGTTAGACAGTGGTTAGAGATGGCTCAGTCTCAGTGTTAGACAGTGGTTAAAGATGGATCAGTCTCAGTGTTAGACAGTGGTTAGAGATGGATCAGTCTCAGTGTTAGACAGTGGTTAAAGATGGATCAGTCTCGGTGTTAGACAGTGGTTTAAAATGGATCAGTCTCAGTGTTAGACAGTGGTTAGAGATGGATCAGTCTCAGTGTTAGACAGTGGTTTAAAATGGATCAGTCTCAGTGTTAGACATTGGTTTAAAATGGATCAGTCTCAGTGTTAGACAGTGATTTAAGATGGATCAGTCTCAGTGTTAGACAGTGGTTAAAGATGGATCAGTCTCAGTGTTAGACAGTGGTTAGAGATGGCTCAGCGTCAGTGTTAGACAGTGGTTAGAGATGGCTCAGTCTCAGTGTTAAACAGTGGTTAAAGAAGGATCAGTCTCAGTGTTAGACAGTTGTTAAAGATTGATCAGTCTCAGTGTTAGTCAGTGGTTAGAGATGGATCAGTCTCAGTGTTAGTCAGTGGTTAAAGATGGATCAGTCTCAGTGTTAGACAGTGGTTAGAGATGGATCAGTCTCAGTGTTAGTCAGTGGTTAGAGAAGGATCAGTCTCAGTGTTAGACAGTGGTTAAAGATGGATCAGTCTCAGTGTTAGACAGTGGTTAGAGATGGATCAGTCTCAGTGTTAGTCAGTGGTTAGAGATGGATCAGTCTCAGTGTTAAACAGTGGTTAGAGATGGATCAGTCCCAGTGTTAGACAGGGGTTTAAGATGGATCAGTCTCATTGTTAGTCAGTGGTTAGAGAAGGATCAGTCTCAGTGTTAGACAGTGGTTAGAGATGGATCAGTCTCAGTGTTAGTCAGTGGTTAGAGATGGAGCAGTCTCAGTGTTAGACAGTGGTTAGAGATGGATCAGTCTTAGTGTTAGTCAGTGGTTAGAGAAGGATCAGTCTCAGTGTTAGACAGTGGTTAGAGATGGATCAGTCTCAGTGTTAGACAGTGGTTAGAGATGGATCAGTCTCAGTGTTAGACAGTGGTTAGAGATGGATGTCATCTGTCCCTAATGATCATCACAATCCATCTTGTTGTTATGCTCCTCTCAGCATCTTTACTTTGGCTCTTGTTAGATACAGTTTGAATCTCTTTAAAATCAAGTTTTATATCCTGTTTTATAAATCATGAGATATAAACAGCCATAGTGTGAATAGGATGGAATGTATTGGAACATGTAGATTTTAGGACATTGATATTTGTGGATTATACACCAATGATATAGATGACCTCCAGACATGACTGTAATGTAGTTATCTTACCACCAGAGAGAGCTCAAGCTGTGTGTGTGTGTGTGTGTGTGTGTGTGTGTGTGTGTGTGTGTGTGTGTGTGTGTGTGTGTGTGTGTGTGTGTGTGTGTGTGTGTGTGTGTGTGTGTGTGTGTGTGTGTGTGTGTGTGTGTGCAATAGAGCACTTTCAGTACAGAGCAAAAACTGAGATTGTGTTTTGCATAACTGTGAATATGTGTTTTGCATAGTTTTTGAGTGAACTATCCCTTTAAAACACTGAAAGAAATAGAACGTTAGGAAGGTCAGGCTACGAGATAGCAGGCTAGACACACACATATACACACACAAACACACACTTACAGTAGGTGATGTGTGTGGAGGTAACGAGTGGCATCCATTTTAGGGAAACTGCTTCGTTGCAACAACACTACCAGTCTTTCTGCCTGAGCAACGTATCCTTCATACAACGGTGCACATGCTAATAGGAACATCTTTTAGGGACATTTGGGTCTGTGTGTTGAGCTGGCTATGGGTTCACCATATGGTCATTCAACAGGGTCTCTCCAAACTAAACTCCTGTCACCTTGGGGTGAAGTTGACCCTAGATGCTGATCTAATCTTGGATCAGTTTTGCACTTCACCCCAGAGCTCACCCTGGTGGAAAGATTGGGAATATTTGTAAAGCGTCAGCAGAGCTGAAAGTATTGATCTCTCTGCTCAAATCCTCTCTGTGGCTGTGCCAGGGGGCTGAGCTGATCTGTCCCTAAACTTTCCTAATCACGCTTTCTTTCTCACAATCCCCCTCTCTCTCTCTTTTCCTCTCTCTCTTTTCCTCTCTCTCTTTTCCTCTCTCTCTCTCTCTCTCTCTCTCTCTCTCTCTCTCTCTCTCTCTCTCTCTCTCTCTCTTTTCTGCTCTCTCCAACTCTCTGCCCTCTTCAGCACCTTGGAGACGACCTTCGACAGCACAGTGACCACAGAGGTCAACGGGCGGAGCATCACCAGTCGCTCCGCCCCCATGACCTCCTGGCGCCTCGGCCAATCAGCCCCAAGCCCCCGCCTACAAGCTGGCGACGCCCCTTCTATGCCCAGTACCTACACCACAGTCCCACCACCTCGGACGGGTGCCAGCACAGGTGGCGCCACTGGGCGGTACGGTCACTCGGACTCCTCCCGGTTTGTGTACAGCGCCCCCCTGAGGCGAGCGGCGACGGCAGGGGCGAGAGGGGCCGAGCAGGGGGAGAAGGGAGGAGGGCCGGAGGGGATGCTGGAGATGGACGTGGCAGGGTACATGAGCGACGGAGACATCCTGGGGAAGAACGTCAGGACAGATGACATCACCAGTGGGTAAGCGACTACGCCGTAGACAGAATAGAATAGATTCTATATTGTCCGTTGGTTAGAACGTAAATGTGTCTTCTGCTTCTCCCAACACCCCCAGGCACACATACATTCAGGGTCAATCCTGTTATTGAAAACAAAAATCACAGTTATTGCCAAGGCCTTAGCGATTCTTCCAAATGGAATGGTGAGACAGGAGAACATATGAGGGGCGATGAAGTTGTGGCATTCACACAGTTATTGAGCTGCGACGGGAGGAATTCACCATACATGTACATTCCATACCAACTCTCAATAGCTGGCTGACACATCGCTCAGTGAGAAAGAGTAGCCACAGATCTATTGTACATCACTGTGTTAGTCGTTAACCTTCCTCTGTGAACACTGATAAGTGCTCTTCCCCAACACCCACATGATCTGAGTCCCAGATTGCACCTTATTCCCTATATAGTGCACTACATTTGACCAGGCCTCATAGGGCTCTGGTATAAAGTAGTGCACTATAAAGGGAATAGGGTGCCATGTGGAACTTATCCCTGCATTAGTTCTCCCATCCTATTTGTTCATGTATGAAATTGATTTATTGAACACCACCCGAACGAACCATCCACATTAACTATGATTAAGTTACTGTAGGAGCAAAACGTATAGCACCTAGGGATGAAAAAGTGATTAGCTGAATTATGATCCTAATTAGCTTAAACCTAATGTGCTTTCATGTGCTATCAGCCGTCTCTGATTACAACCCTGTAAATGTGTGCGCACACACGTGGGCATGCACACACGCACACACACTCCCAATACACACACACACTCACACTCCCGATACACACAGTCGCGCACACAACCCAGCTTAGTGATTTAGTTTCTTCTTTATAGGTACCTTACAGACGGTGGTCTTCACCTATACTCGCGGAACGTCGGTCGCGCCCCTGACCTGAACACGTCGCTAGAGGTCACCCAGAGGGTGGTCAAGGAGGTGCACGGGGACGCAGACAGGTAAGGGCGTGGCTTCATCACAACTATTTGGATTACTGGTGGAGGAGGGTGCAATTTCCCCTAGCGGATGATCTTGGATCATTATTGCATTTTCTCCACTAACGATTAAGGCTAGGATTGGGGAGGGGAAGCTGATCCTGGATCTGTACCTTTGGGAAACTTTCACATGGAGCGTTACTTGTGTTTCTGGACCACTGTATTGAAACCAATGGGAGGAACTGGTTTCTTGATTGAAGAATAGGATTAGTTGAATCAGTTTGTGTTACTGCCTGGGCTGAAGCAAAAGCCTGCTGCATCCACATGGTGCGTTGCAGATCAAATCCCACAGTTTCTCTCTCATATCTTTTCATATTAGCACTGAATTTACCTATAGCTGCTGTTTTTAAAGGAAGGTTTTACTAGCAGTGACTGTGATATGTGGTTGTTGAATGCACTGAATGTAAGTCACTCTGGATAAGAGCGTCTGCTAAATGACCAATATGTAAATGTAAGACGAGAATGCCCTTCGCCAGAAATGACACGCTCTCCCGTCTCCCAGACAGAAAGCTGCCGTCGCAAACCAGGCGGAAGAGAAATGTCATTGATTTCATTCTGTCAAGCTGTGATTTGATGACATGCAATCATAGCAGCGGGGAGAGAAGTGATGAGGTGATGTCGCAGCGTGGATATAGGGATTCTGAGAAGACTTAAATGAATGTGTTCTTGGAAGTTTGAGAAAGGTCTGTAAATTGGATGCAGTACTCTGCTGGTTACTCTGTGGACGCCCAGATTCATTCAATTATCAGACTGTCAGAATCCACTGTTCTGGATGCAGCACTTTTTCAAGCTTCTAATAAAATCTTTGGTTTGATAGTATGTTTAATTTCCTATCTGTTCAATTATTATTATTATTATTATATGTTATGCATTTGTGGTTCCGACTATAATGGTAGCTGTCATCATTTGACTGAGGCGAACAGGAGGACAGAATAAGAGAAAGGGTCTGAGCAGAGTAAACGTTGATTTATCAAAGAGGAAGAAACAGATTTTGCTTGGTGTGTCTTCCTTTGTGCTCCTAGACTTGATCATCAAGCGGTTGTTTTGTATCCTGGAGGGTTGGAGGTTCTCTGTAGCAGTCAGAGGAGAGAGTCAGATCATATCTGGGACTTTCCAACCGTCAAAGCGGCGGGTCTGAATACAGTATAACCTCTACGCTCGTCACGTTAACTCTCATCTCGCTGTCAGCCTGTCAGCTTTGATCTGGAGGTGAACTGACTGATAGATCTAAGCTAATCAAACGCATCAGTCCAGACCACACTGTCCACTGTGCCGTCCACTGTGCCGTCCACTGTGCCGTCCACTGTGCCGTCCACTGTGCCGTCCACTGTGCCGTCCACTGTGCCGTCCACTGTGCCGTCCACTGTGCCGTCCACTGTGCCGTCCACTGTGCCGTCCACTGTGCTGTCTTCCCCCAGACTCCACTTTCACTCATATCGCCTCCAGACATGGGTTTATATACTATTTGAAATCATTTGTAATATTTTATCTAAGCTTGATTGAGCCCTGACATAATAAACCTGCTTCTGGCAGGCAAGAGCAAACGCTCAAAGTTTTTGAACTATTTCAAATACTATCTGAACCCAGGATCGCCTCCTCCTGCATGTACTACGCTCTATTTACTACCCCTAACTAATCCATACCAAACTTTAAGATGACGGCGTGACTTTTACTGGAGGACGTAGTTGCATAGTCTGGCACCTCAGGGATAATGGGATATGTAGTCTCTGATCCCATAGACGTGGGAAGGAGGCCAGGTATAGCAGCCTAGATAAGGATCTTTCAGGAGTGAATTACGGAAGGCTGCTTTTTGCCCGGAGGAGGGAGGCTAAATCCCCCTGCTCTAATGCTTCCTTCCTGTCTGCCTCAGGATCTGCATCCTAAATGGCACCCTATTCCCTATATAATACACTACTATTGACCAGGGCTCATAGGGCTCTGGTCAAAAATACTGCACTATATAGGGAATAGGGTGCCATTTGAGATGCATCCAGTGTGTGTTAGTGTGATTGTAGCGCCTGACATTTCTCAGTCCCACTGACATCTGACGGGCTCTGGGAAGGAAATTCATTTGGGAGCCTCTCGCTCAACTGAGCTAGGCTTTTGTGCAGTCTCCTCTCTCTCTCTCTCTCTCTCTCTCTCTCTCTCTCTCTCTCTCTCTCTCTCCCTTCCACCGTGATGGATACACTCAAATCATTCTCATCCCAAAACTTTTGGAACATGCGGAAGTCCATATTTCCTAAAGCCCCTGCCTAACTTTGCCCTAACTTTCTCTCCTGTCCTCTCGGCATCCAAACTGGTGCTACATGCTGCAGTACCTCTTTTCACGTAGAGAAACTGTGCTCTCTACACAACAGGAGCATCTTTACGGAGATGGTTGACTACAGGCTCGTTAGAAGCAATCAAGACTTGCTTTGATGCCTGGTGTCCTTTGACCTGGAGTTCCCACTTGCCTCTTCACTGCGTTTTCACAGTCAAAGGTCCAGTTGTTAGCAGTTTACTGTGTGAAAAACTCCATCCTGAAATTCAGCTTTCAACCAACCAAATCGAATATTGTTCCATACACCGGTAGTTAATAGTAAGCAATTTAACATGTTAAACCAATTTACTTTCTCAATTGAAACTTTTGGGCTTGGTTGTTAAACTTGATGGACTGTTTTCCTGGACCCAGATAAAGCCTAGTACCGGATAGATACATAGAAATACTCTATAGGGAATCTCCTTTGAAATTGCTTTTAAGTCCAGGAATAGTCTTAATCTGGGTCCAGGAAAACAAACTGGCGCTATTCCACCCAAAATGAGCTTCCATCTTGTGACTAGTCTTCCTTCCCATTGGTCACAGCTCCCTGACAAATTACAAGGCCTAATTGAGAAGGTAAACAGGCCCATCCTCAGCCAGAGACAGAGAGATGGAGAGGGAGAGAGATTTGGATGAGGTACTGTAAAAAAAGTTTTGTTTTGCATAAAGAGCTCCGTTGGGGCTCATTACCTTTCATGGTTATGTCTGCTAACCAACGAGTCCCCTGGCAGCTCTCAAGGCAGCGGTATTCGCAACACTACGGAGGCTACCTAGCTAAATCCATCTAAATGAATACTGATTGGGAATGGTAAGTAACATTTGAAGGAAGAGACCATGTGGTGCAGAAACAGTGTGGATTTGTGTTTAGTTCTATGGAGTTTTTATTAGTTGTTTTTTTACAGTAGGCTGCCTAAACAGTTGGAGTGGATGTGTGCTTGAGTCTGTTCAATACTGATGTCATAAATACATATGCCACTAATGATCGCTCAATCGAAAAAGCAATGCATTGTATTTACATGGAGCTGGCTTCGATAGTTGAGCTGATGATGTGAGGCTCTGGTCTGCTCAGTCAATGTCGCCCTCGTCCTTTGTAGAATCTTCCGGGTCGTCGTGTGAGAGGTTCACGTGGTCTGAGAGATTCGGAGATTCGTCCGCGTCGGTCAGTGTTCTCGTACTTGATTTGAGCATATTTTCAGCTGCAGTCTGATATATGCTAGTTTAGTATGCACTTTTTTAGGGGATCAATAGTTCAGATTTCATACCATTTCACGTGTGGAGCAAGCTCTCACGTTTCCTGGTCTGTAGAGTTGAAATTAGAATTAGCCCTTTTCAATGTGGCGGACAAGTCCTCCCGTTATTTGGAACTAAGGTGACTTTTCATCACGGGGGCTTTTATAGAAATGTAGAAAAAGGGTTGGTTCATCATTTCCAACCAATGTCTATTCACTTGGCCGTGGCCGCTGAGTGAGCATCAGTTTACTTATGAAAACAATTCTCTCATTTAGAAGACTAAATATCACATTACATCATTTACATCAAATAGTTTAATCTTCACTCATTCATTTTATACAATAATTAGATGCACGCCTCATAACTGAGGAACCTGTATAAACAGAGTTAGGGTAATGTGGCTGTATTGTCTTTCATGAGGTCACAAACATGAAACAAAATGGACCGGGTCGTAGCTGGCTTCTCCACCGACCGTTTCCACATTCTCCAAAATAAGAATATTGTTCAATTCTCAAATTCTGGGATGTAGTAGAATTTGGCGGGAGAGTTCCTTTGTTCTACTGTGACCCACTCTCCCATATTGCATGGTCAGGTAGACAAGAGTCTCTGCAAGGAATTTACGACGTGGTTGTAAAGTCGTAAAACTGCCCACCCCTCCCTTCCTAACAGGAGAGGGGGGGGTTGTTCACATCTCTGCTAGCCAGTTCACTGAAAGGGCTAGCATCATGACACTGCCTTACAAAGGGCTCATGACCATGCCAATGGCCTCATAAAGAAGAGTCCTATTGAGATGGCACAGTAGCACTGCCAGTCAATGGCCTCATCCTGCTGTTTCACCAGTATTGAGACGTCTTGCACCGCCAGTCAAGACTCATCCTCCTGTTTCACCAGTATTGAGACGTCTTGCACCGCCAGTCAAGACGTCTTGCACCGCCAGTCAAGACTCATCCTCCTGTTTCACCAGTATTGAGACGTCTTGCACCGCCAGTCAAGACTCATCCTCCTGTTTCACCAGTATTGAGACGTCTTGCACCGCCAGTCAAGACTCATCCTCCTGTTTCACCAGTATTGAGACGTCTTGCACCGCCAGTCAAGACTCATCCTCCTGTTTCACCAGTATTGAGACGTCTTTCACCGCCAGTCAAGACTCATCCTCCTGTTTCATCAGTATTGAGACGTCTTGCACCGCCAGTCAAGACGTCTTGCACCGCCAGTCAAGACTCATCCTCCTGTTTCATCAGTAATTAGACGTCTTGCAACGCCAGTCAAGACTCGTCCTCCTGTTTCATCAGTATTGAGACGTCTTGCACCGCGAGTCAAACCTCGTCCTCCTGTTTCACCAGTATTGAGATGTCTTGCACCGCCAGTCAAGACTCATCCTCCTGTTTCACCAGTATTGAGACGTCTTGCACCGCCAGTCAAGACTCATCCTCCTGTTTCACCAGTATTGAGATGTCTTGCACCGCCAGTCAAGACTCATCCTCCTGTTTCACCAGTATTGAGATGTCTTGCACCGCCAGTCAAGACTCGTCCTCCTGTTTCATCAGTATTGAGACGTCTTGCAACGCCAGTCAAGACTCATCCTCCTGTTTCACCAGTATTGAGACGTCTTGCACCGCCAGTCAAGACTCATCCTCCTGTTTCACCAGTATTGAGACGTCTTGCACCGCCAGTCAAGACTCATCCTCCTGTTTCACCAGTATTGAGGCGTCTTGCACCGCCAGTCAAGACTCAACCTCCTGTTTCATCAGTAATTAGACATCTTGCAACGCCAGTGAAGACTCATCCTCCTGTTTCATCAGTAATTAGACGTCTTGCAACGCCAGTGAAGACTCATCCTCCTGTTTCATCAGTATTGAGACATCTTGCACCGCCAGTCAAGACTCACCCTCCTGTTTCACCAGTATTGAGACGTCTTGCACCGCCAGTCAAGACTCATCCTCCTGTTTCACCAGTATTGAGACGTCTTGCAACGCCAGTCAAGACTCATCCTCCTGTTTCACCAGTATTGAGACGTCTTGCACCGCCAGTCAAGACTCATCCTCCTGTTTCACCAGTATTGAGACGTCTTGCACCGCCAGTCAAGACTCATCCTCCTGTTTCACCAGTATTGAGACGTCTTGCAACGCCAGTCAAGACCCGTCCTCCTGTTTCACCAGTATTGAGATGTCTTGCACCGCCAGTCAAGATTCATCCTCCTGTTTCACCAGTATTGAGACGTCTTGCACCGCCAGTCAAGACTCATCCTCCTGTTTCACCAGTATTGAGACGTCTTGCACCGCCAGTCAAGACTCATCCTCCTGTTTCACCAGTATTGAGATGTCTTGCACCGCCAGTCAAGATTCATCCTCCTGTTTCACCAGTATTGAGACGTCTTGCACCGCCAGTCAAGACTCATCCTCCTGTTTCACCAGTATTGAGACGTCTTGCAATGCCAGTCAAGACTCGTCCTCCTGTTTCACCAGTATTGAGATGTCTTGCACCGCCAGTCAAGAGTCATCCTCCTGTTTCACCAGTATTGAGACGGCTTGCACCGCCAGTCAAGACTCATCCTCCTGTTTCACCAGTATTGAGATGTCTTGCACCGCCAGTCAAGACTCGTCCTCCTGTTTCATCAGTATTGAGACGTCTTGCAACGCCAGTCAAGACTCGTCCTCCTGTTTCACCAGTATTGAGACGTCTTGCACCGCCAGTCAAGACTCATCCTCCTGTTTCACCAGTATTGAGACGTCTTGCACCGCCAGTCAAGACTCATCCTCCTGTTTCACCAGTATTGAGACGTCTTGCACCGCCAGTCAAGACTCATCCTCCTGTTTCACCAGTATTGAGACGTCTTGCACGTCCACCCTTTAGACCTTTGTTAGCAGCTAGCTGTGGTTAATGCTCTGAGGTGGCAGCAAAACTTGCGTCAAAGGAGGCGGCCGTCGAAACAAAGCCTCTATTCACTGTCAAGGTGAATCACATGGAAGAAAAATGTCTTGAGTCAATCCTTGAGCCACAGTGAAGGAGAATCATTCCAAGCCTTTGTTGCCTTCTCTGAAGAGAATATTGGAATCTGACAAGGTCATGTTATGTACAGGCCTTCAGCATTTGTTATGGAAAATGCGATGGAAGAATGTGTACAAATTTGGTTCTGATGCTGTTACAATCTGAAATTCCACCTTCATGAACAGATGCCTAAGCAAGTGATGCATTTCCCCTTAAACGGTGTTGCCAGTCTGCAGTAGACACAATAACTAGTCAAACTGTGGTTTTTCTACATCCACTCTCATGATCTGGCATTATGAAACAATTGTGACTTCTGCTCTGGCTAAAAGCCCATCTAAAAATAGCCCAACTCATACATCATAAATGAGTGTGTGCTCATTGCTCTACTGTCAGGCGAGGCCGTCGAGGCACAAGCGGGTGTGTTTTGACACGACAGCCTCCTGATTCTCAGCACAGGCATGAATAAGTAAAGGGCTCTGCTTTTAGCGTCTCTGTGTCTCTAAGTCTATCCCTCTGCTGCCTACATGGAGCCAGCTAGGAGAAGGCCGGACTGGTGATGGCAGCTGGCTCTGCACTTTTCTGTTTGAAAAGGAAGCTTTGGGGGATTTGTTTGTGTGTGTGTGTGTGTGTATGTGTGTGTGTGTGTGTGTGTGTGTGTGTGTGTGTGTGTGTGTGTGTGTGTGTGTGTGTGTGTGTGTGTGTGTGTGTGTGTGTGTGTGTGTGTGTGTGTGTGTGCATACACTAATTATCTATTTGTTTACCATGGCTCAGAGTGAAACAATATTTTACTTTGAATCTCAGTTTTTCTGGCATTTCTAATGCACTGGCATTGGTCCAAGTTTCTCTGGCATTCCCCATTCAGCAAACTGTATTCATCATTAACCAGAGTAATATTGTCCTGGGGAGGAAGGGCCTGTCATGAACCCATTCACCGTACTAATTAAAGTCTAAATAATTTAGTAGAGTCAATGGTGTAAGGAATGGGCACAGATTGTCACAGATATGTATTCTGGTCCTACTGTAGGAGGGGGATGGGGTATCATCTCTCATCAGGATGGGGTATCATCTCCCATCAGGATGGGGTATCATCTCCCATCAGGATGGGGTATCATCTCCCATCGGGATGGGGTATCATCTCCCATCGGGATGGGGGTATCATCTCCCATCAGGATGGGGTATCATCTCTCATCAGGATGGGGTATCATCTCTCATCAGGATGGGGTATCATCTCTCATCAGGATGGGGTATCATCTCTCATCAGGATGGGGTATCATCTCTCATCAGGATGGGGTATCATCTCTCATCAGGATGGGATATCATCTCTCATCAGGATGGGGTATCATCTCCCATCAGGATGGGGTATCATCTCTCATCAGGATGGAGTATCATCTCCCATCAGGGTGGGGTATCATCTCTCATCAGGATGGGGTATCATCTCCCATCAGGATGGGGTATCATCTCTCATCAGGATGGGGTATCATCTCTCATCAGGATGGGGTATCATCTCCCATCAGGATGGGGTATCATCTCTCATCAGGATGGGGTATCATCTCTCATCAGGATGGGGTATCATCTCTCATCAGGATGGGGTATCATCTCTCATCAGGATGGGGTATCATCTCTCATCAGGATGTGGTATCATCTCCCATCAGGATGGGGGATCATCTCCCATCAGGATGGGGTATCATCTCTCATCAGGATGGGGTATCATCTCTCATCAGGATGGGGTATCATCTCCCATCAGGATGGGGGTATCATCTCCCATCAGGATGGGGTATCATCTCCCATCAGGATGGGGTATCATCTCTCATCAGGATGGGGTATCATCTCTCATCAGGATGGGGTATCATCTCTCATCAGGATGGGGTATCATCTCTCATCAGGATGGGGAATCATCTCTCATCAGGATGGGGTATCATCTCTCATCAGGATGGGGTATCATCTCTCATCAGGATGGGGTATCATCTCTCATCAGGATGGGGTATCATCTCCCATCAGGATGGGGAATCATCTCTCATCAGGATGGGGTATCATCTCTCATCAGGATGGGGTATCATCTCTCATCAGGATGGGGTATCATCTCTCATCAGGATGGGGTATCATCTCTCATCAGGATGGGGAATCATCTCTCATCAGGATGGGGTATCATCTCTCATCAGGATGGGGTATCATCTCTCATCAGGATGGGGAATCATCTCTCATCAGGATGGGGTATCATCTCTCATCAGGATGGGGTATCATCTCTCATCAGGATGTGGTATCATCTCCCATCAGGATGGGGAATCATCTCTCATCAGGATGGGGTATCATCTCTCATCAGGATGGGGTATCATCTCTCATCAGGATGGGGTATCATCTCTCATCAGGATGTGGTATCATCTCCCATCAGGATGGGGTATCATCTCCCATCAGGATGGGGTATCATCTCTCATCAGGATGTGGTATCATCTCCCATCAGGATAGGGTATCCTACTGTATGATGTAGGGGTCTATTAGAAAACATGTGCAAAATATGAATGTTTAAATAGTTTGTCGGTAAGTGTGGCTCAGTTAGTTGAGCACGGCACTTGCCTTGCCAGGATTGTGGGTTTGATTCCCGCTGGGCCCACCCATATATAACATGTATGCACGCGTAACTGTGGATGAAAGCATCTGCTAAGTGTCATGTATTACAGCCAGTATTAGGCTCAGTTTAGAAGGTCAAGGATTTGTCCGACCCCACCAAGGTGATTGGACTTATGGTAGACGCTAAGTTATTTTGTGTTTATGCACAATATCCTTTGTGGTTATGCCCACTATCTTTCCCCTCACGTAGGCCGACGGTGTTTCTGCGATTCATCCACTAGGCAAAACCCTGACAGGTAGCCCCTCTGTGGCCATATGTCCTCTCCTCTCTCCCAGTAGACACATCAGAGGATCAGTGGTGCGGTCAACCCTGTCTGGCAGCAGGGAGGGGGGGGGGGGGGGGGCAGGTAGTGTTCCCCCCCCAGAGGGCTTCGTATCCTGGGGATCATCCATCCACCTGCCCCTGTGTCTGGCTGGACCCTGTACCCCTCGGATCAGAGCCTGAGGGTGAAGGAGGTTGTGGGTAAAGACACATGCTGGGAGGGGCAAGACACGGTTGTCTGCTTCCCTGATGGCTGACCGCAAATGATTGCACTGCTGTGTGTGTGTGTGTGTGTGTGTGTGTGTGTGTGTGTGTGTGTGTGTGTGTGTGTGTGTGTGTGTGTGTGTGTGTGTGTGTGTGTGTGTGTGTGTGTGTGTGTGTGTGTGTGTGTGTGTGTGTGTGTGTCACATATGTGTCATATATCAGGTCATATGTGAAGACATTTTTGGCAGATGTATCAACAGGTAGCATCAACAGGTAGCATCAACAGGTAGCATCAACAGGTAGCACCAACAGAGTGCACCAACAGAGTGCACCAACAGAGTGCATCAACAGAGTGCATCAACAGAGTGCACCAACAGAGTGCACCAACAGAGTGCACCAACAGAGTGCACCAACAGAGTGCACCAACAGAGTGCACCAACAGAGAGCATAAGCTTTATGACATGGTACCATGACAGCATCTAGTTATCAGATTCATCCAAACACTACATCGAAGTAGATTATCTTCCATTCCCTGCTTCTGCCCCACAGTGTAGTGGATTCACACACACACACACACACGCACAAACACACACACACAAAACGAGGGGGGGACGGGGCGACCCCTTGTTTATTTTGTATGACAGATCTAGTATATCCAATCTACGTCTGAGGAAAGGTGCTCAAAGTAGAAGTCAACAAGGAACAGAAATAGCAATGCATGTGAATTGTGTTCAGTACAGTGAGATAACGTAGCGTAGCATTTTCCCCATTACCAGAAGCAGCTGCTCTTTCTCGGTTTTCTAATGTTATGGAGACTGGAAAGTTGTAATTAACTGGTGTTTGTTGTTGCTCGATGCAGAGCCTAAAATCTGAAAGGGAGAACGAGAGAGTCGCCGCTTGCCAGAGTTATAATGATTGCAGTGCAGGTGCCTGGGAGACGCCCTTGAGAAAGCGGTGCAAGCGAGAACTTGGAAAAAAAGTTTACATCCTGGAAGTTACAGCTGAGAGACACTGCATACAAAGGCATTGGTTATTTCCAAATGGATAAATGCTGGAGCCAAAAGCTCTGGGGTGACTAGGATCAGATTCCCCTCTCCAATCTTAATCTTATTCAAAAGTAGGGGGAAATGCCAAACTGACCCAAGATCAGCGTCTTGTGGCAACTTCACCCTACACCGAGCCAAATACTTGTCAAGGCTGACACAACACCTCAAGAGACGGTCGAAGTTTGAGGACAAACGAGCTCCACTGAAACAAAGTACATCAACACAGACTAGTGCTGTCACGCCTCATTATTTAGAAAGGCAAGGTATTGACAGGAAGGCAGCTACTCTGTGACTAAATGCCTCAGCTCAGATCGATGCCGAGTCATGAATGATGGCTAATATGGCCGCCGCCAAACACAGGGCGGTGACAAAGAATCGTCCCAGTGAGTTTGTCTGGCAACGAGGGTTGATTTTCTTGCAGGGTTAAGGTGTCCATATTAGGAAAGAGTCACACATCCATGGAAGTGACTCAGACACAACCTCCATGGATGTGGGACTGTCCTAATATGGATACCATACAGGGCTGTGTTTCTCCACCACAGGGATAAACAAACAGAATGATCATTAGCCCAACGACAGTAAGACTCATTCCCTATTATAATCAGCTGATGGTGTGTTTTGTGTGTTAAGCAGTGGAGGGCGGCCCGAGTTTCTGAAGCTAGAGATTCCATTTTGTTGATACTATATTGCCGGGTGATTCAGAGAAGTAGGCCAGAGACAACCACAGAGGGCTGTGGTGGTTGAATGGTAATAGAGGCTTGTTGTTGCCAGCCTTTTTCTGGGACGTTCTGTGTGATGTGAAATCATGGGTCTAAAAGGAATATTACCTGGGATGATTGAATTTAGTATTTTTTGTAAGAATGAATGAAAGTCACATTATTAATAATTCAATTGACTGCCGCGCTGCCTGGCTCTGTTGTGGATTATACAAATGTAATCATATTAAATGATGCATGTTATTGCATAATTACAGCGATAAAAGTTTTATGAGTCTACATGGGCCTCGGTTGTTTCGATCAAAGACGCCAATCATGAATTCCGTAAACAAGATCCAGAATTTGCAGAAGACTAGAGATGAAGTTTGAGGATGATAATGGATAGATTGTGTGCTGTCATATTGTAATGCCTAACCTCCGTGAATACTGCTGTAGCGCAGTTGAAGAAAATGCATACATGGTAGACTAGTCCACTAGTCCATGTAGACTAGTCCACTAGTCCATGTAGACTAGTCCATATAGAAATATTGACCTCTACTTTACACCTAATTATGACTGATCCAATCATCACACATATATCCTGGGTGGCCACAGTAATTATGGTATTTGAATGAATGAATGAATGGAGAATTGGATTTGTCACAAGCATAAGACACCTAGGGACAATAGAGACACACCTCTTTAATCTGGTGCCCCACATAGAGAGGTGGAATACCATTATCCTAGAGAGGAGAGGATCCCGGTTGTGCTGTGCCAGTACAGGGGATCAGACTCAGCGTGGGGAGCTGGGGCCTGGGAGCTGGGAGCTGAGGGCTGGGGCCTGGGAGGGGGGGGGGGGGGGGGGGGGGGGCTTACAGTGGTAGCGGCAGTGGTGGCGCCAGCAAGCGTGCCACAGAAGGCAGGGGCAGACAGCTGGGTGACCCCGAGGGTGCCAGATGGTGCCAGCCACCCCATTTGAGCCAGGCTGGCTGCCAAGCATTGTGGGAAACATAAAGTAGTGTCTCTCTGGCTCTTGGGAAGTGAGACAAAGTGATATAGTAGCTGGTGTCTTGTTTCTCTGGAGATGCAGAGCCATTTTATTCATACTGTGACTCCGCCATGTTGTAATGTTCAGCCTTGAGGCAGCAGAACACAGAATAGTCCGTCTGTCTAATCTACACCAGAGAAAGGGTGAGGACTGTGCACGGCATGCTGTTGTCATCTGGACTGGCTGTGTTGTACTGTAGTCTGCAGCTTGTGTTGTTGGACTGAGCTCATGTGGTGTTGTTTTGGTTGGCCCCTGACTGGCACTGCTGGCTGGTAAAAGCCATCTGCACTGCAGCAGCGACCAAGCCCTGTCTTGTGCAAACCAAGCCAGGCAGAGGAGCAGTGACGTGCCGCTGTCTATTTCCTCAAGGCATGTCTCATTCCCAGCATCTGCAAAATAACTATTTAATTGAGTTGAACACTGTTCAATTGGATTCTACTGGCTGTGACAGCCATTATGTTTATCAAATACTTGGTTTTCAAGGCCAAATCTAAAAATGACGTATTGAAACAATGTCAATCACATTGCCCTCTAAAGCCAATGCTCATAATGACTTCCATTTAGTCTGAATCCCCATCAGCCTCATTCTGTGGTTAGGAAACAAGCCTTGTGAATAATGTCTAGAGATGAATCTATAAAGACAGCCTGCCTGCCTGCCTCACCTATTATATATGAGCTCATTTCCAGTCAAGGCTTTTCAGACCAACAGCACACCGTTTGCTCACTCTTCTTCCAGGAAGGGGTTCTGTTGTTGTCTCTCATCCTGAGGCTACTAGATTCATCCCCCTTTCTTTCCATCCTGCTGCAATTAACCCCTCGGGGTCCAGCGCTGGCTCTTATTGGTCTGTGGGGCGTCTCTTGGCGATTAAGTGGGTGGCGGGCAGATCCTGACGGGAGGGAGGGGAATAGGGGGGAGGAGGGGTTGTGCGGAGCGATGGGGTAGGTGTCCCTCCACTCTCTGTCACTATCCGAGTGCAGTCGTGTCACAGCTAGCTGTACAGCCAGCCAGGGCAGGTGGGCTGGGCTCCTGACTCTAGTTAGGGCGCTATAGTCAGTCAGCCAACCAGGGAAGGAGCCAGGCAGGGAAGGAGAGCCTCAGCCAGCCAGCCAGCCGGTCCCTGTAACAACAGACAGCCATAATCCATCCATCCTTCCCAGAGAGGTGAGTGGGAGTCAGCTGGCTCCAATGCTTTACCCCCCCCCCCTTCACACTTTACCCCCCCTTTCACACACACACACACACACACACACACACACACACACACACACACACACACACACACACACACACACACACACACACACACGCTATTGATTGCTGTTCGTTTGGTGTGCTCTCTCAGATCAGTAGGGAATGACTTATACTGATGGGACAGTTTACAGTTTGGCTTTACAGTTTGGCTTTGGCTAAGCTGGATGAGCCTGCTGGTTAAGAGAGAGGGGAAACATTGATTAAGGTCATTTAGCACGGCGTGTTTTCTGACGTGTAATTGCGAGAGCCTCGGGGCTCAATAGCATTAGGCTAGGATTATAGGACGGACTAACACGGCTAGAGCACTTTGAAAGCAGTTTCTTTGAAAGCGTCCCCGTTATGGCGTCGACGTGTGTCTCACAATTCACTTCACCATACACTGCTCTAAACCATGTTCAGCGTTTTACTCTCTTTGTTTTGAGGTGGAATGGGTGTCACTGATTGATCCTGAGTGTATTTCATGGTATTAAGCGAATGGGTGTCACTGATTGATCCTGAGTGTATTTCATGGTATTAAGCGAATGGGTGTCACTGATTGATCCTGAGTGTATTTCATGGTATTAAGCGAATGGGTGTCACTGATTGATCCTGAGTGTATTTCATGGTATTAAGCGAATGGGTGTCACTGATTGATCCTGAGTGTATTTCATGGTATTAAGCGAATGGGTGTCATCTTGAAAATTATTGTTTATCTCTTTGGTTTTATCGTCTTAACATTTTCATGATTCTTCTGAAGGAACGGTGATGATGTCCTTGAATTATACATACAGTCACTTTCAATTTAGTATTAAAGACAAACCGTTTATGAAAACACCTCAGGGCGTACTCCACCTCCCAACAGATTCTCTGTGGCTGCATTTAGAACATAAACAGTTCTTTACAAAAGGCGTCAAATGAAAAAACCATATGGATGAATGTGCTTGTCATTGTGTTGAGAAATGCTGAGGGAACACATCACTGTAGCTTCTTATTGTGAGAGTCTGGGTGATGTGTGGGAGTTTGGGTCGCTGTTACACAAGAAGTTTTCAGAGAAAGGGTCACATGCTACTGTCGATGCCGGTCACACATACACAACACCACAAGGTACTCTTCTGAAAAGACATCGCTTCTTCCATTCCTCTGTCTGTCTCTGTAGTACAGAGTCTTTACAGCCATCCGTTCTACATGCTGCAAATAGCATTGAAATCGTCTGGGTTTTTTCTCCCTTCGCCGAGCAACACTTACAGTATTGAATATTGCATGAGACGCTGTTTGCATGGATGAGAGGAGCCATTTCATTGCACTCTATGTTTGGAAAGTGCGTACCACAATGCATAGTAGGAAACACTAGCATCAATACTAGACACTGCCGTTGTTATTAAACCTGAGGGAAATCTAGCACGTCAAGAGAAAAGGCTTCTGGGTTTACAGGAAGTTGAACAGTCTTCAGTGTGTATTGTGACTTTCCTAACGTTTATTTTATGGATATTATATATTGTATACAGTACCAGTCAAACGTTTGGACACACCTACTCATTCAAGGGTTTTTCTTTATTGGTACATGATATGGAATCATGTAGTAACCAAAAAAGTGTTAAACAAATCAACATTTCCACCGGTCTACTGTCCATTGCTCGTGTTTCTTGGCCCAAGCAAATCTCTTCTTATTATTGGTGTCCTTTAGTCATGGTTTCTTTGCAGCAATTCGACCATGAAGGCCTGATTCACACAGTCCCGTCTGAACATTTGATGTTGAGATGTGTCTGTTACTTGAACTCTGTGAAGCATTTATTTGAGCTGCAATCTGAGGTGCAGTTAACTCTAATGAACCTATCCTCTGCAGCAGAGGTAACTCTGGGTCTCCCTTTCCTGTGGCGGTCCTCATGAGAGCCAGTTTCATCATAGCGCTTGATGGTTTTTGAGATTGCACTTGAGGAAACTTTCAAAGTTCTTGACATTCTCCGTATTGACTGACCTTCAAGTCTTAAAGTAATGATGGACTGTTGTTTATCTTTGCTTATTTGAGCTGTTCTTGCCATAGTATGGACTTTTACCAAATAGGGCTATCTTCTGTATACCACCCCTACCTTGTCACAACACAACTGATTGGCTCAAACGCATTAAGTTAAGTTAACGCATTGTTAACTTTTATGAAGGCACACCTGTTAATTGAAATGCATTCCAGGTGACTACCTCATGAATCTGTTTGAGAGAATGCCAAGAGTGTGCAAAGCTGTCATCAAGGCAAGGGTGGCTTTGAAGAATCTCAAATATAAAATATACACAAGTGTATATTGATTTGTTTAACACTTTTTTGGTTACTACATGATTCCATATGTGTTATTTCATTGTTTTGATGTCTTATCTAGTTTTCTACAATGTAAAAATAAAGAAAAACCCCTGAATGAGTAGGTGTGTCCAAATGTTTGACAGGTACTGTACATGATATACAGAAGGGGGAATCAACATGCTCTACATCTAGCAACATATCGAGACACACAGCGGGACTTACACGTTGTTGTTTATTAAAGAACTTGTGACTCAAACACCTATACTGTTAGTGTTGACACAGCTTCAGGGCTGTGATAGGGTTATTGGTCATAGCTGTGAGCTCCGTCTGGGGCCGGGCCCCTAGAGATATAGAGAGGCCCCTAGCGTGTGTCGCCCATCCGCAGCTCTGAGGGACTCGCTGTCTGTCAGAGACATCACCGATGATTCCATCAGGGGCTGCTGCCTAGGGATGCACCGCTATTAAATATTCAGCCAATACAGGCATGCTCTCAGGACAGCCCTCAGGGGTCCTCCTGTAAACTGGCCTTGGCTGCACTAAGCTAGGCTGAGGGGGGAGAGGAGTTGAATACCTTTAGGGCTATCTGTAGGGTTACTTTACCTGTACTGTATATTAGTTATTACTACATTTGCACACACTGTATATAGATTTTTCTATTGTGTTATTGACTTACGTTTGTTTATCCCATGTTTAACTCTGTGTTGCTTGTGTCGCACTGCTTTGCTTTATCTTGGCCAGGTCGCAGTTGTAAATGAGAACTTGTTTTTAACTGGCCTACCTGGTTAAATAAAGGTGAAATAAAAATAAATAAATAAAGTTATTACTACTGTATATCTATAGTGCATGTTGTCGAAGGGTGGGTTTATTCATTAATCAATATAATCAAGGAATTAATTCGCCCCTGTCCTCCAGTGCTTCATAATAATGTATTGACAATGTAATCATACTCGGTTTGAGTAACAAGCTTTTATTCTGAGATGTGTTATCAAGAAATGTCCCTTCTAACATTATGCTTGATTTATAGGTCCCTTTTTGTAAAGTATTATTTGTCTTCCTAACTACTCCTTCTTCTAGCCAAATACAACCATTCTGAATTGCACATTAGAGACAGTCACTTAATTAATGCAATTGACTTACCACCACAAAATAGGATGGCAGAGAAATCAAAAGGGTTAGTTAGCGTTACGATTATAGGCTTAGTTTTTCAAGAACAATCCAGATAGCCCCAGGTCTGTGATAGTCAACTGGGACAAATTGGGGTGGAAAATAGCAGAGAATTATAATCTTATTTCCAAGCACTTTGTAGACTAATTAATATTACTTTGGATTGTCAGCATTGTGTTAAGAAGACCACCGCAGGAGGGAAGAGGGAATTGTACCCAATGTGTCACAGCCGAGAGTGAGAGAGCGACAATTTACTCACTTTTAGAAAATCATTTGAAGGCAGTGGAGTTTTTAAACAGCCATCTGTTTTAGTTCTGCTCATTAATGTGGCAGCCAATAATAACACAGGCTATGAATCAGGAAGTAACTATTTGGATATCCAAACAGTATCATATGGATAGATAGTCATCACTTGTTAGCTGTTAGTCAAGGCTGACTATCTCACAACATTTTCATACCATTTCCTTGAAAACCATCCCTGTAATTTTGTGATTTAGACTAAATTTGGGATACGGTCTATAAAAGCAATCCCTTTTTCACAGGAAATTAGCCTCCCCTCTCTACTCAATCATCCCAAATAGACAGTGCTACCGTCGATGTTATCAAAAGTGATGGATTTGGTGGGGGGAATTGAAAGTATATCAGATAAGAGTCTCTTTCCTTTATGTCTGGCCTTCTCTCACAGAAGACTCACCTTATAGATTGATCAGGAGTTTGATGTGTAAGATTGGGCATAAAGGACGATTGACGCTGTACAGTAGTATAGTTTTTATCTCATGAAATGTTTAGTATTTATCTCATGTATTTATCATATTATTAGTAACATAGTACTACTGTATCTCATGAAATGTTTGAACGTTTAGGAGCTCTATTTTGTCTTAGTTTTCTGGCCCGGTTGCCTGCGCAGTACACAGTCATCCAAAGGTATTGATCATCAGAAAGGAGACACGAGTCATCTAAGGGCCGGTCTCTCATCACTTCCCAAAACTGGGATTTTGGTATGCTACCAATTCCTCTGAGACGGTGATAGATCCATTCCGAATGGCACCCTATTCCCTTGTACTGCACTACTATGATAAAAGGTTTTTGGGACGCAGTCTTAAACGTGTCTCTGTCGGCCCTCTTCTTGTCTGTTACCCATGGATCTCTGGTCTCTGGCGACGTTTAGGAAAGGGACATCACATTCCCCCCTGTTGGTGTTGTAGTTGTGAAGAACACAGGACCGGCTCTAGCCTTTTAGGGGCCCTAAGTGAGATTTATTCAGTTTTAAAGCTAATTTTCTGCAGTTCTACACATTTTGCCATGACTTATGCCATGTTAATGATATCTGAGTGAGAGTGACTAACAAAATCAATGGGGGCCCCCTGGAGGTCAGGGCCTTTGGGCACGTGCCCTGCGTGACCGGTCAGTATTCAGCCATGATTATTAGTTTAGATAGCTGGCTAGACTAATTTACCAGTCTAAAAATTGTTAGCTGACATGGCTTATTGAGTGACTGAGATAACAACAGAAATATTGTGGATGCACCTTGTGTATTTTTCTATTCTAACTCTCAACAGTAAGTTGAGACCCCGACTGAGTTTATGAACAGCCTGGGGCCGGCCCTGGAAGAACAGGACAGGTTTCTTTATTTTCAGAGGGGCACATCTAAGTAGAAAGACGATGTGACCTGACAAAAGCTGCTGTCACTATGGAAACTCAAGCGTTAGCCCTGGGTGCATTCTTGATCCTGAGTGCCATCATCGTCGAGTCAGAAGTTTATCTCTCCATGTTCCATTCTGGGAGTGGAAAGTCACTGTCAGCCACCACAAGTGCTTTGGATGCTGAAGCTCATCGTAACAACTTCCAGGCAAAGTCGTGGCGTCGCCATCGGCCACTTAAGATAAGAGGAAGTGATTACAGCAAACAAGCCAGCTTTTTTCAAGGCTATTGATTTCCATGTCTTTGTAGAATCCTATTGGAGAAAAGATGCATAGTGCCTTTCACTTTAAGCACCATCTGACTCTGTTTGAGATCAGGTCAGTGCAGCTCTTGCGGTGAAACGACAATTACACGTTTGATGTTAGAGTAGCTGTTGATCTTTGAAATGGCTTGTTCACAAAGTAACCACTCTGATTGATTCGATGTAAATACATCCAGGCTTTTAATGTGTAAAAGCAATGGGATACAAACTAGCTTGATAGCTTAGCTACACAGAAGCCCATCCATTTCTGTCCCAGACAATGGGTACGTTTACATGCACACAAGACTATGGTTATTGTCAACTCTCAGATTGTGAATACCTAATCATTCAAAAGACTTTTTTTAATCTGTGTTTTAATCGGAGTGTGCTGCTTACTTGGAATATGACCTTAAGCTGGTTAAGATAATCAGAGTAAGATGTTTATGCCATACTCGACCTATTACCATAATCAGTTTGTTATTGAATTATTAGTGTGCATATAAACATACTCAATGGAAAGTCTCAAAGGCTCAAAGGCTCAACTGATGCCATCTAACCAATGCCACTAAGCACCTGTCCTGAATCAGGACTTAACGAGGGGTGTGGCCAATTACCACCTACAACACTAAGCACCTGTCCTGAATCAGGACTTAACGAGGGGTGTGGCCAATTACCACCTACAACACTAAGCACCTGTCCTGAATCAGGACTTAACGAGGGGTGTGGCCAATTACCACCTACAACACTAAGCACCTGTCCTGAATCAGGACTTAACGAGGGGTGTGGCCAATTACCACCTACAACACTAAGCACCTGTCCTGAATCAGGACTTAACGAGGGGTGTGGCCAATTACCACCTACAACACTAAGGACCTGTCCTGAATCAGGACTTAACGAGCGGTGTGGCCAATTACCACCTACAACACTAAGTACCTGTCCTGAATCAGGACTTAACGAGCGGTGTGGCCAATTACCACCTACAACATTCTCAACATAGACACAATGAATCAACTGTTGATGATAGTATGCTTTTAATATCGGAGAAAATATGTAATGAAAATAGCATCTAGGCCCGTTGAAGCCAACAATCAATACCACCATCAATTAAAACAATGAGGAAGTGAATACATTTTTCTAGTGAAGATCTGCATCTTCACACATGATGATTCAATCACTCACCCTGTGCACGGTCATCATTGAAACTGCCTCCTAATAATAGAGTTTGGGGACATATTAAATGGCAAAATGATAAATGACATATGGCCAATGAGAAATTGGCTATCGTGAAATGGGATCCAGGCCAGACACAGGCCACAGGCAATTTATAGTTTCCATTTATTTCATGGAATTGAGATGTTCAGACACCTATATTCCAAAAAGATGGAGGAGCTGAGAATTCCCCTTTAACTGTCAAGGATTCCATTTGCACAGTTCAAACTTTTGCTCCAAATGAAATAGTTTGCTTAACTCTACATAGAGTACAGTAAGAAAACGTGCCCTTTCCAGCGCCGTCTTCTTAACAGGCTCACCCTGTTGGCATTGCAAAAGGGAATGATTTTAAAACGTGCCCTTTCCAGCTCCGTCTTCTTAACAGGCTCACCCTGTTGGCATTGCAAAAGGGAATGATTTTAAAACGTGCCCTTTCCAGCTCCGTCTTCTTAACAGGCTCACCCTGTTGGCATTGCAAAAGGGAATGATTTTATTATTGTATAACTAACTGTGAACTTGATATTTAAATTCTTGGTGTTATCCAATGCTGATATGAATAGCTTTCAATCCCCTTGAAAAGCACGAAAGAGGTTGTAAAAATCAATAAGCAGGGAGAATGCACCCGTGCATGTCCACACTGTTATATCTTTCAGAGGAACACCCACACATCTCTCCCAACACCCATTGTGGGCCTTTCATACAACTCATTATTTTCTCCTTTTGAGCCTGTCTTTGCGTTTCAGCTTTGTCTTGGATGAGTTATAGATGTCAGGGGAGAAGTAATGTTCACTCGACTAAAATGGAATAAGCAAACTATCTTAGCAATGAGAACTTCACTTTTCTAAGGGATTGGAAGTCATCTCTGATCTGTCATCTCTGATCTGTCATCTCTGATCTGTCATCTCTGGTCTGTCATCTCTGATCTGTCATCTCTGGTCTGTCATCTCTGATCTGTCATCTCTGATCTGTCATCTCTGGTATGTCATCTCCCATATGTGGTAGAGGACAGTTGCTCAGTCATATATGATTGAATTGAGACTACAATACCTCAGGGTTTATTGTTTCATGTCCTTGAGCAGGTTAAATCCTCTCATCTCTCCCCTCTTAGACAGTCGATGAGGTTCCCACACGTTGTTGGTTCATTTGTCGTATTTCTTTAGTTCCCTGTATGTATGACTGTAGCTATGCTGGATCAAATTGGCTGCATTTCCCTCTGAGACTCAATTTCTAGCTTTAGTGAGGTGATCAGATTCCAAATGTTAATTCATGCTAGAGATACATACACACAGATTGTCATGGCAACCATCCACTGTGTGTGTGTGTGTGTGTGTGTGTGTGTGTGTGTGTGTGTGTGTGTGTGTGTGTGTGTGTGTGTGTGTGTGTGTGTGTGTGTGTGTGTGTGTGTGTGTGTGTGTGTGTGTGTGTGTGTGTGTGCATGAGCCTGAGACGGAGAGAGAACTAATACATTATTATTGAGGGGGATGTATTAGGTGTGATAAGAGAAAATGGAATTGGACATGACTGAAACATATTTCTGGAGATCCCCAATCTCTGGAGCTGTGGTAATTAAACAGCGTGTGCAGAAATGATCACTGGTTGAACCATATGGCCTTTGTTTAGGGGTTCTGGGTACATCACCTGCATAATAACCAGACCAGTGTTCAGATACTATTTGAAATCATTTCAAATACTTTATCTGGGCTTGATTCCGCTTGCCTGACGCAATGGAACTGATAGAATAGTTTCAAAACTGAAAAACCCACCCACCCACAACACTACAGCCAGGCTCAAACAAACACTCAAACTATTGGAAAGATTTTAAATAGTATTTGAACCCAGGCCTGATAAGAAAGTCAAAACCATCCAATGATGTAATGCTAACATGTTCCATACATCACATATACAGTCCTGATCCATACATCCCATATACAGTCCTGATCCATACATCACATATACAGTCCTGATCCATACATCCCATATACAGTCCTGATCCATACATCCCATATACAGTCCTGATCCCTACATCCCATATACAGTCCAGATCCATACATCACATATACAGTCCTGATCCATACATCACATATACAGTCCTGATCCATACATCACATATACAGTCCTGATCCATACATCACATATACAGTCCTGATCCATACATCCCATATACAGTCCTGATCCATACATCACATATACAGTCCTGATCCATACATCCCATATACAGTCCTGATCCATACATCACATATACAGTCCTGATCCATACATCACATATACAGTCCTGATCCATACATCACATATACAGTCCTGATCCATACATCCTATATACAGTCCTGATCCATACATCCCATATACAGTCCTGATCCATACATCCCATATACAGTCCTGATCCATACATCACATATACAGTCCTGATCCATACATCCCATATACAGTCCTGATCCATACATCACACATACAGTCCTGATCCATACATCCCATATACAGTCCTGATCCATACATCCCATATACAGTCCTGATCCATACATCACATATACAGTCCTGATCCATACATCCTATATACAGTCCTGATCCATACATCACATATACAGTCCTGATCCATACATCACATATACAGTCCTGATCCATACATCCCATATACAGTCCTGATCCATACATCACATATACAGTCCTGATCCATACATCCCATATACAGTCCTGATCCATACATCCCATATACAGTCCTGATCCATACATCACATATACAGTCCTGATCCATACATCACATATACAGTCCTGATCCATACATCACATATACAGTCCTGATCCATACATCCCATATACAGTCCTGATCCATACATCCTATATACAGTCCTGATCCATACATCACATATACAGTCCTGATCCATACATCACATATACAGTCCTGATCCATACATCACATATACAGTCCTGATCCATACATCCCATATACAGTCCTGATCCATACATCCCATATACAGTCCTGATCCATACATCACATATACAGTCCTGATCCATACATCACATATACAGTCCTGATCCATACATCCCATATAAAGTCCTGATCCATACATCACATATACAGTCCCGATCCATACATCCCATTTACAGTCCCGATCCATACATCCCATATACAGTCCCAATCCATACATCCCATATACAGCCCCGATCCATACATCCCATATACAGTCCAGATCCATACATCCCATATACAGTCCAGATCCATACATCCCATATACAGTCCCGATCCATACATCCCATATACAGTCCCGATCCATACATCCCATATACAGTCCCGATCCATACATCCCATATACAGTCCCGATCCATACATCCCATATACAGTCCCGATCCATACATCCCATATACAGTCCCGATCCATACATCCCATATACAGTCCCGATCCATGCATCCCATTTTCAGTCCTGATCCATACATCACCATATATAGTCATGTTTTGACCATGCTGGTCATCTATGAATGTTTGAACATCTTGAAGAGTGATTTGGCCTTAATGGCCATGTACTCTTATAATCTCCACTAGGTTCCTGCCTTTCTAGGGAGTTTTTCCTTGCCACCGTGCTTCTACATCTGCATTGCTTGCTGTTTGGGGTTTTAGCCTGGGTTTCTGCATATGCACTTTGTGACATCTTCTGATGTAAAAAGGGCTTCATAAATACATTTTATTTGTTGAGAAATTATCCCAGGATACACAATACCCAGAAGTCAATAGCCTAATGAAGATTTAAAGAGGGCCACCGCCACTCAATGTACTAATGAGAGAGGATGAGTGATCAACAACAGTGATAGATGGGAGGAGGTGATTGGAAATTGAGCGAATCCTCACCCACGACAGAGATTGCTTGTTTCCGGCATATCTCCTGGCTCCCTGGGGACTGGGTAGGTTTCATTAAGGCAGCGTGATAGGCAGCCAGATGCAGGTACAATGCATAGTGCACCTCGTGGTGAAGTTTCCCCTAGGTACAGATCTAGGATCACCTTCCCCTCCACCAATCATTAAGTTAACCATTAGTCCGGGAAATGCAAAACCTCAAGATCAGTGTCTAGGGGCAACTTCACCCTACACAGAGTGCATTACCTGCAGGTTGGAAGGGGTTTCTCTTTTACACGGTGCAGAGATGCACGTTTCTGAGTTTACCTGAAGGGTTACTGGAAGGGTGAAGGAGAGGATTGTTGGTATTTGTGGAGGGATGACAAAATGGAATGAAAGATTGATATGGTGGGAAGATGGATGGCTTCTGTCTTTATCACTCATCTCTGACACCTCTCTCTCTCTCTGTCTCTCTGTCTCTCTGTCTCTCTGTCTCTGTCTCTCTCTCTCTCTCTCTCTCTCTCTCTCTGTCTCTCTCTCTCTCTCTCTCTCTCTCTCTCTCTCTCGTAGTTGGGATGACAGCAGTTCGGTCAGCAGCGGTCTCAGTGACACTGTAGATAACATCAGCACAGACGATCTGAACACGCCCACCTACCCCGCCGTCACATCGTCACCACGCAAGAACAAGGCAGCCCAGGTACAGTGCACCATGGAGTGTAAATGAAGGAAGTAGGCTTGTCCGAGCCAGAACGACCCATAGAGCCTATATCCTGTTTATTCTCTTATAAATGAACAATAATAGAGCATATCCATGCTTCCAGACATTGAACTAACTGTGAGTAATGATACTGAAGCATCACTGTCTTTGCACTTGCTTCAATTAAAACAGGGACATGTCTGTCATACTTTTTGAGTATGTGTAACAATGAGGTATATCACTGTAGTCTGGAAATGAAGCTATTTACTTTGTTTTAATTGGCTTTCAAGAGAGAAAGCCAAGGAAATGTACAGCGGAACCCACTCATTGTGCAGTGTTCAGGGAGCATGGTAAAAATAGCCAAGTATGTGTGCCTTGTGGAAACCTCAACAGATTGATCTCTTAAGAGACTGTTGGTGTGGTTAGTGAGGGAGGGTTCACCATCTGTCAGGTGGCTTACTCATACTGTATTGTGTGTGTGTGTGTGTGTGTGTGTGTGTGTGTGTGTGTGTGTGTGTGTGTGTGTGTGTGTGTGTGTGTGTGTGTGTGTGTGTGTGTGTGTGTGTGTGTGTGTGTGTGTGTGTGTGTGTGTGTGTGTGTGTGTGGTTTTGTTTTATTTTGTTTTACTATCCTTGTGGGGACCAGAAGTCTTCATAAGGATAGTAAAACAAGTAAAAAGCCTGTTTTAGTGTTAGGGGTTAAGTTTAGGGTTATAATTAGGGGTTAGGGAAAATAGGATTTTGAATTGGAATAAATGTTTTGGTCACCACAAGGATAGTAAAATAAAGGTGTGTGGGTTACTGACTGTCCCAGGCGGACACACACCAGCATGTGGAGCAGGAGGTCAGCAGCAGCTGGGCCGGAGCTGAAGATCTGAAGAAGGTGGACGAGGAGCTGGATGTCAGCATGGAGCCCAGCTCAAAGTGGAAATCTTCCTCCTCCTCTGCCTCCTCGCCAGCGGGGCAGTGCGGCGAGGATCCCGGGCAGAAGACGGGCCTACCCATGTCCCAGACTGGCTCCTGGAGAAGGGGTATGACTGCCCAGGTGGGCATCACGCCCCCCCGGACCAAAGGCACCAGCGCCACCCTCAAAACCCCTGGTAGGACCCGCCCTCCTTCTTCGACCTACTTCAGACCTTGCTTATTTCTTTCTACCATGGCCCTGTTGGAAAACTGTAGAAATAACTTCCTTCCTTCCTTGTTGTCTTGAGGTGAGCACAGATCTACAGTATAAGTGATTGTATCGGTGTATCCAAGGTTACCGCCGTATTACGTTCACCAATTCAGATCTGTGAGTACTTCAAGGAAGGTAGGAAGGATGTATTTCTGACCTATTTGAACAGGGCCCATGTCTAACTGAGGATGGATGGTGGTGTATATTATTCTCTGACTGGTCATTCATTCAATCAAACTGCCTGTCTGGTTGATATTAGAACCAGGAAATGTCCATCCTAGCTTCATTTATAAGTGAATTTCATTTGTTGATGTGTTCCAGTTTGACATTGATTAGATAACAGGGTCAAAGATTTCGGCCAATCAGATTATTCATTAGGAAACCAGTGTCGTTGCCCTTTGAGGCCCTCGGTAATGTTTGTTGTTTCTCCGTTCTACTTTATCTTTTTCTCAATCGTGTTTTGGTTTGCTCAGCAAGTCTTCTCATGTTTGGATTAGTATAGCTTTCTATTTTAGCTGAGCTTTGTGAAAAGAGTTGTAAAATATTAGCGAAGTGTAAAGTCATTTGGCACGCCTGCCCTGTAGCCCTACAGATGATGATGAAGATGAGTCCCGTTATTTACCAATAAGCTGCGAGGTCCGTCTCCCTTCTGCTCGATCCTAGCTAAATTATTCAGTACCCCAGCAGTTTGCAGAGGGGAAGGTGTTTGTTAATGACTGGCCTTTGTATCGACAGGTAAAACTGATGACGCTAAGGCCTCAGAGAAATGCAAGGCCCCCTCCAAGACCGCTGGCATCCAGCGCTCGCCCTCCGACGCTGGCAAGAGCAGTGGCGACGAGGGCAAGAAACCCCCCTCGGGCATCGCCCGCCCCCCCACCACTGGGTCGTTCGGGTATAAAAAGATGGCCAGCCCCCCCTCTGGTGCCCTCATCACGTCCAGCGGTGCCACCCTGGCCAGTGGCTCCGCCACCCTGGGGAAGGTGCCCAAGTCTTCGGCTATCGGCAAGGGGACAGGGATCAGCGGAGGCCGTAAGACCAGCCTGGATGGCTCCCAGCCCCAGGACGATGGGGTGCTGATGGGCTGCGGAGGCTCCAAGGTGCCCCTCCAGTACCGCTCTCTGCCCCGGCCGGCCAAGTCCTCCAGCGGGGGGGTGGTGGGGCGCAGCGGGCACCGCTCCAGTTCCAGCAGCATCGATTCCAATGTCAGCTGCAAGTCGGCCGGAGGAACGGGGACCAAGCGAAGGGACGCTGGGAAGGTGGGCTCGGGGCGCTCCAGCCCCATCCCCATCACCATCAACCAGACGGACAAGGAGAAAGTGGCCGTGTCGGACCAGGACCCAGCAGGTTTATCCACCTCCCCCAAGTCCAGCCCCACCTCCACGGGCCAGTCTGGCCTCAGGCAACCAGGGTCCAAGTACCCGGACATCGCCTCACCTACCTTCCGCAGGTCAGTCAACGCTGCTCACTTGGTTTCCCCTGCACTCATATAAGAGCTTGGTAGCCTAGCCAAGCAGCTGCCATTTTTCATCTCTATTATAAAGGTGGAGGGAGCTTGTTGTTCCCTAGGCACTCTCACCGACTGCGTGCTCGAGGCCCCCACAGAATAATGAAGTGTTGTTTGTGAGGTGAGGTACAATGTTGTTTCTCAGCTCCAAGATGCTACTGATAGATAGAGGTGTTCATTGGTGCTGTCAGAATTACAGGTAGAAGTTCACTTCTTCTCTGAAGCGGCGCAGAATTAGCATTCCAAAGTCTCATATATATATATATATTTTAGGTAGTAAGGTAATAAGACATTAAATCATATCCCAGCACAGAAACATTGGTCTGAGTTTGTTCGTTGGGCTTGAGAGTCGGGGAGGCAAAGGTTGCCCCCTGCTGTTCGGTAGATGTCATCACAGAAACTGATGGCATTTCTCTCAAGATGAACGGTAGATGATTTGCCATTCAGGTCAGGCTAAACTGATTAACTGACAGTGAGAAAGCTATTCTGTTCGTGAACCCCTGTCTCATTAGTTAGGTGCGCTCACAAGGCGTGTCCGGACACGGCCACGCCGTCCGACCTGTCGAGGCGCAGAGTGCATTTTTGATTTGTGCGTATACCCCTAAGAAAAAGGCACCTATTAATTGGGAGCCTGTTTGATGGCAGCCCCACGTCAGACACGACAGGAAGGACCTGTGAACAACAAATGTGTTGCTGAGTGACCAGATTGGCTGATTACATGCATGGAATGGAAATGGGGCAATGCTATGATCACAGCTGTCTGAACCACAGCTGTCTGAACCACAGCTGTCTGAACCACAGCTGTCTGAACCACAGCTGTCTGAACCACAGCTGTCTGAACCACAGCTGTCTGAATTAAAATCACTGGGAGCTCCATCGTCTCAACTGTCACCCTATTCCCATAGGGCTCTGGTCTAAAGTAGTGTACTAAGTAGTGCAATATATAGGGAATAGGGTGCCATTTGGGATGCACACATACTCTAACAGAGGCAGTAGGGAAGGTGTACTTCTTCATAGTGTCTATGAAGAAGAATATGGTAGGCTTTTGAGATAGTTGCTAAAGGTGATGAAGATAGGGGAGGGGCAGTGTTGAGCGGAATTCAAACTTTTCCCAAGCTCCTATTTCCTTGGTGTAATCAAATAAATGTAATACTGTTCTATATCAAACAACCTAGTTCTGAACCTAGAGACTGAGTTTGTTCAGTCTATGAGGGGATCATGATTGCCATAAATAGTCTGTGAGTGAATGGAACCATCTCTTTCTCTCTCTCCCAGGTTGTTTGGCACCAAAGCCAGCAGCAAGGCCAGTACCCCAGGCACACCCGACTCAGGCAAGTGCCCCTCTGCGTTGGGCAGCCCTCATGGCACATTGGCGCGCCAGGCCAGCCTGGACTCTCCCTCTTCGGGCACGGGGAGCCTGGGCAGCGCGGGCGGGCAGAGCGGGGCTAGCAGCCCACTTTATGGCAAGGTCCCTGACCTGGGCACTGATTCGCCTGCCTCCAGCCCGGCGTCAGGCCTCTCGCTGCCCTCCAACGCCCGCCCCTGGCCCACCAACCTCAGCAGCTCCTCGGCATGCTCTGGCAGTAAGGACACACTGAGCTGCCAGAGCATGACCAGTCTGCACACCAGCTCCGAGTCCATTGACCTGCTGCTGGGGCACCACCACGGCCCCAAAGTCACCCGCACGGCCAGCGTCAAGTCCACGCTTTCTGAGGGGTGAGTCCCAATGTGGAACAACGTAACTCCATTAGGTTCCTGTGGGTAGTTTGTTTCAGACCAGCAGGTGTAACATGTACATCAGTGGTGGCTGATGGGAGAAGATTTTGTAATGGTTGGAATGAAGGGAACAATATCAAACACAACAAACACAGGGAAGCTACGTGTTTCACTCCGTTCCGTTTATTCCATTCCAGCCATTACAATGAGCCCGTCCTCCTATATCTTATCACACCAGCCATCTCTGACAAACAGCCATCAATGTACAGACACTTTGAAAATGGACTTGTAAACTGTATGTATGGAATACAACGTCATGCTCATCTTGTCCTTTCAGTATAGCTCAATGTTGTCATAGCGGTTTGTAATATTTCCTTCATTCACAGATTGTTGTCTAAATTGAGAGTATCAAACTAACCCAAATGTTCGGTTTAATGTGTGCTTTCCGTATGTCTGTTTCTTGGGTAACGTTGCCCATTGTAGTGGGCTAAAGCATTCTCACTTTAGACAGTATGTGTGTTCTATCAATCAATAGATGTGAATTGAATCCATGGCATCATGATCTTTTAAATGTAGGATCTTAATTTGACCAGTTTCTCACAGCAGGAAAATAATCCTCCAGCAAAGTGGAAAGTACAGACTTTAGAAGTCTTTTTAAACCTCAAATACAGTACACTACAAGATTGCATTTCCTGCTGTGCGACAACAGGGTGATCAAATTAAGATCCTACACCTGTAGGTAATTCTAATGTTTTTCGTTCTCTGTGTCTTAACAGCATGCCTCTTGACAGAAACACACTCCCCAAAAAGGGACTGAGGTAACTCATCACTCATGCCTTGTCCTTTTGGTGTTTCCTTGTTTTGTCTTTTCATTCATTCTCACAAGTTATTCATGTCTTTCTAACTGACAAAATCACATGTTGTGTCTAATGTCATGTTGGTGTAGGAAAGCGGTGTTACATAATGACGTTAGCATTTTGCTTGACATTTGTCTCAGGAGATTTAGCCGATGAGGGTTTGGCACATTGAAAATTGAATATATTAATGGGAGTGACAATTTAGTTTCACCTCATAAAAGGCTTCAATTGCTATACAAATCCTGTTGAAGAATTATTTTCTAGAGGTAGACTATTAGTAACTGTTGTTCCTCTGGACACTCCACAGTTCCTCACAGATTACAGGTGCCTGAAGTCAATGATCCCATGTAGTCTAGTGGATTCTGAATAGCTATACTTGTTTTCCTCCTCATTGACTGTAGGGCAAGGCAGGGCATCCATTTTAAATCAAGTTTCCACTACTCCTGTCCTATTTAATGGCTGAAATCATGTCCAGACCCTCAACACTAGAAAGTGTGGCACCCTATTGGCACCCTATTCCCTATATATAGTGCCCTACTTTTGATCTGGGTCCATAGGGCTCTGCTCAAAAGAAGTGCACTATGGAATATGGTTCCATTTGGGATTCAGCCCCTATCACACCACCATGCAACAAATGGCTTTTTTTACCCAATTACCATCTGCAAAAAGCACTGCAACAAATGGCTTTTTCTACCCAATTACTGTCTGCAAAAAGCACTGCAACAAATGGCTTTTTTTACCCAATTACCATCTGCAAAAAGCACTGCAACAAATGGCTTTTTTTACCCAATTACCGTCTGCAAAAAGCACTGCAACAAATGGCTTTTTTTACCCAATTACCGTCTGCAAAAAGCACTGCAACAAATGGCTTTTTCTACCCAATTACTGTCTGCAAAAAGCACTGCAACAAATGGCTTTTTCTACCCAATTACTGTCTGCAAAAAGCACTGCAACAAATGGCTTTTTCTACCCAATTACTGTCTGCAAAAAGCACTGCAACAAATGGCTTTTTCTACCCAATTACTGTCTGCAAAAAGCACTGCAACAAATCCAGGCTCCTTTGATATTTGTCTTTATTAGACTGCAGTAGAGAGTGAATCTCTACCTTGAGTAGGAGTTCTGCAACCTTTTAGAATTCACTCCATGTAATGCTAAGGGGATGTTTGACAACACAGAAAGAACACGTATTTCCTTTTAACTGTACTTTCACAGCAGGCGTGGAGGCATTTTCCCTTCAGACGTTTATTTCTATTGGTCTCAGACGCCTCAGCAGTTTAGGACTGGGTTGTATTTCTTGTCCCTGACTTTTTTTCTAGCCCAGAGGGATTCAAAGCAACAAATTGCCTTTTTTCAAGCCAGATAATAGCTACATGATTATGATATTCATGTGTCCAATGCTCAGTTTTAAATGCACATTAAGCAGACTTCAAAACATACTCTGATTGAGGCGTTCTCTCCTCTGAACTCCAAGTGGAATTCAAAATCAATGGACAATTCTGTGCAAAAGAGACAATTTGATTTGAAGTTGAACATGCAGACATGTGCACATGATTTATCATTCAATACCTTTTACTGTCATTAGATGTCAATCAGTGTACCTTTCTTCGTCTGAAAGAATTCAGAGTGGGGTATTAGTATGACAGACAGTCTGTTATGAGCGTCAGTGTTGAAAGGATGAGCTTGAACTCAATTATCTTCCTTTAAGGATTAAACATGGCTGCCTATCAACCATTTAGATAACTCTTCCCCCCGCTAGGAACCGCTAGAGATGAGGAGAGTAAAGACTGTCAGTGTCTTTGACCATGTGTAAACCGAGTGTCTTTGATCATGTGTGTATGTGTGCATGCATGCACATAGGTGGGATGGGTGGCCGTGCCTGTGTGTGGGTGGATGCATGTGTGTGTGTCTGTGTCCACAGTGCTTGACTTGGGCCGGAACACACCAGAACTCTTCCACCTCCCTCCAACGTTATACTGCTTGAGGTCCAGCACCTCTTTTAGAATATTGACTTAATTATATTGTGGCGTTTCGGCACCTATATATTAACAGAGTACCGGCACCTATATATTAACAGAGTACCGGCACTTATATATAAACAGAGTACCGGCACTTATATATAAACAGAGTACCGGCACTTATAAATAAACAGAGTACCGGCACTTATATATTAACAGAGTGCCGCCACCTATTTTAGTCAAAGTCAAGCACTGTGTGTACGTACATAACTATGCATGAGTTAGTGAATATATTTGTCACCACACTTCAGTCATGTGATATGTAGATGATGCAGTTGCATGGTTCAATAGACGTCATGTTGAATCAGTGGTGCCACTAGTTGATGTGTACCACGTCCTCTCTAGGTACCCTCCCTCGTCCAGACAGACGTCCCATGAGGAGGGGAAGGAGTGGCTGCGTTCTCACTCCACTGGAGGGTTACAGGACACGGGGAGTCAGTCTCCTCTCTCCCCCCCTGGAGTTGCATGCACAAGCACCGGAAAATACCACTACTCCAACCTGCGTAAGCCCTACTTCAAATACCACTACTCCAACCTGTGTAAGCCCTACTTCAAATACCACTACCCCAACCTGCGTAAGCCCTACTCCAAATACCACTACCCCAACCTGCGTAAGCCCTACTTCAAATACCACTACCCCAACCTGCGTAAGCCCTACTCCAAATACCACTACCCCAACCTGCGTAAGCCCTACTCCAAATACCACTACCCCAACCTGCGTAAGCCCTACTCCAAATACCACTACCCCAACCTGCGTAAGCACTACTTCAAATACCACTACTCCAACCTGCGTAAGCACTACTCCAAATATCACTACTCCAAGCTGCGTAAGCCCTACTTCAAATACCACTACCCCAACCTGCGTAAGCCCTACTTCAAATACCACTACTCCAACCTGCGTAAGCCCTACTTCAAATACCACTACTCCAACCTGCGTAAGCCCTACTTCAAATACCACTACTCCAACCTGCGTAAACCCTACTTCAAATACCACTACCCCAACCTGCGTAAGCCCTACTTCAAATACCACTACTCCAACCTGCGTAAGCCCTACTTCAAATACCACTACTCCAACCTGCGTAAGCCCTACTTCAAATACCACTACTCCAACCTGCGTAAGCCCTACTTCAAATACCACTACTCCAACCTGCGTAAGCCCTACTTCAAATACCACTACTCCAACCTGTGTAAGCCCTACTTCAAATACCACTACCCCAACCTGCGTAAGCCCTACTCCAAATACCACTACCCCAACCTGCGTAAGCCCTACTCCAAATACCACTACCCCAACCTGCGTAAGCACTACTTCAAATACCACTACTCCAACCTGCGTAAGCACTACTCCAAATATCACTACTCCAACCTGCGTAAGCCCTACTTCAAATACCACTACCCCAACCTGCGTAAGCCCTACTTCAAATACCACTACTCCAACCTGCGTAAGCCCTACTTCAAATACCACTACTCCAACCTGCGTAAGCCCTACTTCAAATACCACTACTCCAACCTGCGTAAACCCTACTTCAAATACCACTACCCCAACCTGCGTAAGCCCTACTTCAAATACCACTACTCCAACCTGCGTAAGCCCTACTTCAAATACCACTACTCCAACCTGCGTAAGCCCTACTTCAAATACCACTACTCCAACCTGCGTAAGCCCTACTTCAAATATCACTACTCCAACCTGCGTAAGCCCTACTTCAAATACCACTACTCCAACCTGCGTAAGCAATACTCCAAATATCACTACTCCAATCTGCGTAAACCCTACTTCAAATACCACTACTCCAAGCTGCGTAAGCAATACTCCAAATACCACTCCTCCAAATACCACTACTCCAACCTGCGTAAGCCCTACTTCAAATACCACTACTCCAACCTGCGTAAGCACTACTCTAAATACCCCTACTCCAACCTGCGTAAGCACTCCTCCAAATACAACTACTCCAAATACCACTACTCCAAATGCCACGACTCCACATACCACTACTCCAAATACCCCTACTCCAACCTGCATAAGCACTATTCCAAATACCACTACTCCAACCTGCGTAAGCCCTACTTCAAATACCACTACTCCAACCTGCGTAAGCCCTACTCCAAATACCACTACTCCAACCTGCGTAAGCCCTACTCCAAATACCACTACCCCAACCTGCGTAAGCACTCCTCCAAATACCACTACTCCAAATACCACTACTCCAAATACCACTACTCCAAATGCCACGACTCCACATACCACTACTCCAAATACCCCTACTCCAACCTGCATAAGCACTATTCCAAATACCACTACTCCAAATACCACTACTCCAACCTGCGTAAGCACTACTCCAAATACCACTCCTCCAAATACCACTCCTCCAAATACCACTACTCCAAATACCACTACTCCAACCTGTGTAAGCACTACTCCAAATACCACTCCTCCAAATACCACTACTCCAACCTGCGTAAGCCCTACTCCAAATACCACTCCTCCAAATACCACTCCTCCAAATACCACTACTCCAACCTGCGTAAGCACTACTCCAAATACCACTCCTCCAAATACCACTCCTCCAAATACCACTCCTCCAAATACCACTACTCCAACCTGCGTAAGCCCTACTCCAAATACCACTACTCCAAATACCACTACTCCAACCTGTGTAAGCCCTACTCCAAATACCACTACTCCAAATACCACTACTCCAACCTGCGTAAGCCCTACTCCAAATACCACTACTCCAAATACCACTACTCCAACCTGCGTAAGCACTACTCCAAATACCACTCCTCCAAATACCACTACTCCAACCTGCGTAAGCCCTACTCCAAATACCACTACTCCAACCTGTTTGTGCGTGTGTGTGTGTGTTTTCTCCCCCAGTGAGCCCCACCAACCTGTCACCCTACAACCTGCCAGGACCCAGCGGTATGAGTCGCTCCAACAGCATCCCTGCCCAGGACTCTTTTGACCTGTATGGAGAAGCCCACCTGGGGGGCAGCGCCACCTCTCTGGAGGACAGACCCCGGGGCATGAGCCGCTCTGGCTCCTTCAGGGACAGCACCGATGAAGGTAGGCCCAGACTGTGGTCCTGTGTGGTTCAGTTGGTAGAGCAGGGCGCTAGCAACGCCCGGATCATGGGTTTCCGATTCCCGCTGCTGCCACCCATACAAAAATGTATGCAAGTACTACTTTGGAATTAAAGAGACTTACAGTAGTCTGCTTGATGGCATATATTAATATTATACACTGCTCAAAAAAATAAAGGGAACACTTAAACAACACAATGTAACTCCAAGTCAATCACACTTCTGTGAAATCAAACTGTCCACTTAGGAAGCAACACTGATTGACAATACATTTCACATGCTGTTGTGCAAATGGAATAGACAAAAGGTGGAAATTATAGGCAATTAGCAAGACACCCCCAATAAAGGAATGGTTCTGCAGGTGGTGACCACAGACCACTTCTCAGTTCCTATGCTTCCTGGCTGATGTTTTGGTCACTTTTGAATGCTGGCAGTGCATTCACTCTAGTGGTAGCATGAGACGGAGTCTACAACCCACACAAGTGGCTCAGGTAGTGCAGTTCATCCAGGATGGCACATCAATGCGAGCTGTGGCAAAAAGGTTTGCTGTGTCTGTCAGCGTAGTGTCCAGAGCATGGAGGCGCTACCAGGAGACAGGCCAGTACATCAGGAGACGTGGAGGAGGCCGTAGGAGGGCAACAACCCAGCAGCAGGACCGCTACCTCCGCCTTAGTGCAAGGAGGTGCACTGCCAGAGCCCTGCAAAATGACCTCCAGCAGGCCACAAATGTGCATGTGTCTGCTCAAACGGTCAGAAACAGACTCCATGAGGGTGGTATGAGGGCCCGACGTCCACAGGTGGGGGTTGTGCTTACAGCCAAACACTGTGCAGGACGTTTGGCATTTGCCAGAGAACACCAAGATTGGCAAATTCGCTACTGGCGCCCTGTGCTCTTCACAGATGAAAGCAGGTTCACACTGAGCACATGAACACATGTGACAGACGTGACAGAGTCTGGAGACGCCGTGGAGAACGTTCTGCTGCCTGCAACATCCTCCAGCATGACCGGTTTGGCGGTGGGTGAGTCATGGTGTGGGGTGGCATTTCTTTGTGGGGCCGCACAGCCCTCCATGTGCTCGCCAGAGGTAGCCTGACTGCCATTAGGTACCGAGATGAGATCCTCAGACCCGTTGTGAGACCATATGCAGACACATGCACATTTGTGGCCTGCTGGAGGTCATTTTGCAGGGCTCTGGCAGTGCACCTCCTTGCACAAAGGCGGAGGTAGCGGTCCTGCTGCTGGGTTGTTGCCCTCCTACGGCCTCCTCCACGTCTCCTGATGTACTGGCCTGTCTCCTGGTAGCGCCTCCATGCTCTGGACACTACGCTGACAGACACAGCAAACCTTTTTGCCACAGCTCACATTGATGTGCCATCCTGGATGAACTGCACTACCTGAGCCACTTGTGTGGGTTGTAGACTCCGTCTCATGCTACCACTAGAGTGAATGCACTGCCAGCATTCAAAAGTGACCAAAACATCAGCCAGGAAGCATAGGAACTGAGAAGTGGTCTGTGGTCACCACCTGCAGAACCATTCCGTTATTGGGGGTGTCTTGCTAATTGCCTATAATTTCCACCTTTTGTCTATTCCATTTACACAACAGCATGTGAAATGTATTGTCAATCAGTGTTGCTTCCTAAGTGGACAGTTTGATTTCACAGAAGTGTGATTGACTTGGAGTTACATTGTGTTGTTTAAGTGTTCCCTTTATTTTTTTGAGCAGTGTATATATATATATTAATAACTTGTCTGTGGGACGCTGCTTAGACCAAGAAGAAGTGATAGTCAGGCTTGAGTTCTCAGACTGCAGCTCAAAATGCACTGGACTAGGAACCCGGCTTTTTCTGCTTCTGCTTTTGGTGTTTCAGTTAACATTTTGGTAACGTGACGGTGCCACTTGAAAGTAATGTTACTAGTCAATGACTAGGCCCTTTGAATTATCCAAACGAGTACTTCATTAGTACACAGCCACACACATGCCATTAGAATATGGTACTTTTACATGCAGATGAGATGGTGCCACAGATTATATTATTTTAATTCCTCACTCGCTCTCGCTCTCACGCTCTCTCGCTCTCTCACTCTCTCTCGCTCTCTCTCTCTCTGTCTTTCTCTAGTCCATGGATCCTCACTGTCGCTGGTCTCCAGCACCTCGTCCCTGTACTCTGCGGTAAGTTTCGTTGTTTTCTCCAAACACACAAACAAACATTTAGACAATCATGCTTATGGCAGCCATGGGTGCTGTGTGTGATCCCGGTTAATTGGTGTCATTGGCCTAGAATTATTTTAGGAGACAATATGTAATACATTTTTCAGCAAACGACAGCCCTGCCACTTTTTGCTATAAGGCTGGAGAAATGTAACCACTCTCAAATTCAAAGATTGTGTTATGGATGCAAGGACAGAGTCCATGAAATCAGAGTAATATTTTGAAACATATTTGGGTTTAGGACGGGGTAGAACAGTTGTACTTTATAAGTTACATTCGTCAATAATAGACAGGTGTACGGATGGCTTTATAAACTGGGTGGTTCAAGCCCTGAATGCTGATTGGCTGACAGCCGTGGTATATGAGACTGTATACCACGGGTATGGCAAAACATTTATTTTTACTGCTCTAATTATGTTGGAAACCAGTTTATAATAGCAATAAGACACCTTGGCGGTGTGTGGTATATTGCCAATATACCACGGCTAAGGGCTGTGTCCAGGCACTCCGCATTGCGTGTTGCCTATGAACAGTCCTTAGCCGTGGTATATTGGCCATATACCACACCTTCTCGGACCTTAATACTTAAATATATCATACATGTTTATATTTTAGCAGTGCATCCAAGGTGATTTAGGCAAATTCAAGCTTGGTGAAGGTGTGGATTTTTGTGGGCAACAGACAACACTCCAGCTGCAGTCAAACTCAATGAGAAGACAGATCAGTTGAGGAAGATAATCAATTACTGGCGCTCTCCACCTCTTTCCTCCCCAGCAGAAAGTTCTAGAAAGGCCTGGAGACGAGTTTAGACTTTCACTGATTTCAGAGACTTGTTCTGAAAGTATTCCTATTGGGGCAGAAAGACAGCACTTATTGTTTATTCTTCATTTCATTGTGTTGATGTTTGGTTGTGTTCATATTTTAATATTTTTATTGTAATTTCATGTTTATTTGTTTCCATTACTATAATAGTTATGTCAGTTATGATTTGAATTTCATCATACTTTTCTGTTTGCTATTTTATCATTTCTTCTCATCTTTGGCATTATCTAGTCATCAGTTTTGTTTAATCTCATCTGTTATCACTCAACACCTGGGGCGTGTTCAGTAGGCAGAAAACGTTGTGAAACGGGGAGGTACTATTTCAACCTGTCCTATAGGAAACGCTTGTTTTCGTTTTCCGTTGCAAAGCGTTTTGCTGCGATGCGCCCTAATGAGCACGACCCTGATAAACACGACTGACAAAGAGCAATTTTATTCAAATCTCCTAGGAAGAACACTATGATAAAAGTATCATGACACATTTTCCCAAAGTCATTACAACACCAATCATTCAGCCCAACAATATAAAGATAGACAAAACATATAGATGTCAATCAAAAGGCCATAGATGATAACCAATGAGAATGCTTGGCTTACACAAAAGTTTGGCACCCTGTTTTCAGGGCAGAGTGTTGAGTTGCCATGGTTTCCCATTGCAGCAGCTTGAACCCACGTTTTCTTACTTCCAGGTTCTTTCCTTTCTGGCCAAGGTAAAGACTATGATGCTGTCAGCTATGATCTCTCCACACCACACAGACAACGTGTTTGTATGCCCACCACATGCTCTGATGCTGGTTGAATGTGGCAGATGTTCACACAGGTTTTTGGTTGTGGTGTGAAAAAGAACAACCAATGTTACTTGTGTGCAATGTTACCAGTGTGTATATATTGCAATACATACATACAATATATTATGTTAATTATCCCTGCCACATCGATTACATATGACTTGATTGGCCAAAATCAAAGGTTGTGTAAGTTCTTAGTACAGTCTGACCTGACTTGAAATGACACCACAGTCAACGATTTCCCAACACACGCAATAACATCTGCTAAATATGTGTATGTGACCAATAACATTTGATTTGATTTAATTTGATGCATCAAGAGCTGCCTTAGCATTTGCTTTCACTTCCGGGCGTCATCTATGGCCTTTTGGCTCCTGCATCATTCTCCATCAAAATCTCAACCCCAATGATCTACTCATTATGACAATGGGCTTTCATTGCATCCATAAAGAAGCTGTCAGAAGTGAATCATTGTTCATACAACGTGGCTTATTCCTGCACATCTTAACGACATGTCTTCTCTCCCAAACAGACAGAGGAAAAGGCACATTCTGAGGTAAGAGGCTTGGCTTGGTGAGGGACGAAATGTCTCCTGTCTGTCTGGTCTGTCTGTCTTTCTGTCTGGGCAACTGTCTGGTCGTCTCTGGTCTATGTCTGTCTGTCTGTCTGTCTGTCTGTCTGTCTGTCTGTCTGTCTGTCTGTCTGTCTGTCTGTCTGTCTGTCTGTCTGTCTGTCTGTCTGTCTGTCTGTCTGTCTGTCTGTCTGTCTGTCTGTCTGTCTGTCTGTCTGTCTGTCTGTCTGTCTGTCTGTCTGTCTGTCTGTCTGTCTGTCTGTCTGTCTGTCTGTCTGTCTGTCTGTGTCTGGTCTGTCTCTCTGGTCTGTCTCTCTGGTCTGTCTCTCTGGTCTGTCTCTCTGGTCTGTCTCTCTGGTCTGTCTCTCTGGTCTGTCTCTCTGGTCTGTCTCTCTGGTCTGGTCTGTCTCTCTGGTCTGTCTGGTCTCTGTCTGGTCTATCTAATCTCTGTCTGGTCGTCTGACCTGTTTGGTCGTCTGTCTGTCTGTCTGTCTGTCTGTCTGTCTGTCTGTCTGTCTGTCTGTCTGTCTGTCTGTCTGTCTGTCTGTCGGTCGGTCTGTCGGTCTGTCGGTCTATCTGGTCTGTCGGTCTATCTGGTCTGTCGGTCTATCTGGTCTGTCTATCTGGTCTGTCTGGTCTGGTCTGTCTGTCTATCTGGTCTGTCTGGTCTGGTCTGTCTGTATCTGGTCTGTCTGTATCTGGTCTGTCTGGTCTGTCTGGTCTTGTCTGTATGTCTCTCTGGTCTGTCTGATCTGTCTGGTCAGTCTATCTTTTCTGTCTGGTCAGTCTCTCTGTTTGTCTGCCTGGTCTGATCTGCCTGGTCTGGTCTGTCTGGTCTGTCTCTCTGTTTGTCTGCCTGTTCTGGTCTGCCTGGTCTGGTCTGTCTAGTCTGTCTGGTCTGGTCTGTCTGTCTCTCTGGTCTAGCTGGTCTGTCTGGTCAGTCTCTCTGTGTATCTATCTAGTCTGTCGCTCTGGTCTGTCTCTCTGGTCTGTCTGGTCTGTCAGTCTCTCTGTTTGTCTGTCTGGTCTGTCTGGTCTGTCAGTCTCTCTGTTTGTCTGTCTGGTCTGGTCTGTCTGTCTGGTCTGGTCTGTCAGTCTCTCTGTTTGTCTGGTCTGTCTGGTCTGTCAGTCTCTCTGTTTGTCTGGTCTGGTCTGGTCCGGTCAGATCTCCATAATGAAGATAACAATCAAAGCACGAGCAGTGATATATGTATCCACTTCGTCCAAAGTCAGGTTCTGGTCTATCAGTGGCGGACCTGAGCATAAAACTTGTGTTTATAACCTTGGACTTGGTGTCCAAGTCAAATTTCTTTGACCCTATGGTGCATTGCTTGTCATGAGCCAGTCTTTTAAACAACCAGGCATTTGAATATAACCAAACAGCACTTTGACATGATCTTTACCACACGTCATACTGACAGTCATGGACAAACATCACTAATACACCCTACTCTTTGTCCTTCTCTGTGGTTTCACTTCACACCCTATTCAGTTATCACTGCTTTTCTTTCATTACAATGACTTTCTGTTTGCACCCTACATTAACACGTTAGTTAAAGCCCACAGGTATAATGCTTTATTACTTGTTAGAACCATGGTTGAGTCTTTTTAAAATGCATTATACCAGTCAGGTTTAAAGAAAGTGTTACCAAAGTGACAACTAACCTAATGTGTTTAGATGCTTGTGCACTTTTCCCCTTTTATTGGCTAATTTGTCCAAGACTGTACTGTTGTTTATGTGTGAGATTGCTTTATGCCTTATTGGCTAATGGTTTAAACTGCTAACCGTGAGGAAACATGCTGCTTTGTCATCATCATAACAGATATCTCTCTCACCATATCTTCTGTTTGGACTAAGCATGCATCATAGAGTTAATTGTATTCTTCTCTTTTCAATCAAGGGTCAAACAGGCCAAAATACCACGGTAATCCCCCACTTACCTTCACACTTACATTCACCCCATTGTTTTATACTGTGGCAATGAGACAGACTTTACATCAATGTTTTCAAATGGACGTTTACTAGGCAGCTGGTACACCAGATTTGGATTTGCTTTTAAAGGGATGGAATCGGAAGATAGGCATGCTCTGTTGTATTTTCAATCAGTCCTGTTTTTTAGGAGAGACGTGATCGTCATGGTAATCTGTTATTTTTTCCCTCACCCAAACAGCAAATCAGGAAGCTGCGACGAGAGTTGGACGCCTCCCAGGAAAAGGTCGCGACCCTCACATCTCAGCTGTCTGCCAATGTAAGTGCCTCTTACTTCAACAAACACTGAGCAGTCAAAACGTCTGCCTCGTGGTTCATTTGCATCCTAGCCTGTCAGAGAGGTTCGGGGGGAAACTCTGCCTTTGCCAAACCCTTGAATGTAAATCAGTCTAGACACCCACTAATTCCCTTTCTCTCTCTGACTCAAAGGTTTCTTAAGCTTCTGATGAAATGTTTTGAAGTCTGGGTGGTTGTTTTTTCCGAACACGGCTCGAATATGCGGCTTGTTTACCGGGAATTGTCCTGCGAAGCGAGCCTCATCCAGTGGGGCAGCAATATAGAGCGGCCTAGCGAGAACATGCAGATTCAACAAAACAGAGAGAGGGGGGAAAGAGGGGGCTTGTGAGCCCAGTTTGGAGAGAGGAAGTGTATTATACAGAGTGAGAGAGAACCCTGAGAACGCAAAGCCTATCAGGTCTCTGTGGAGAGCCTCTCTGGTACCGGATGGTGTCTGGTACTGGATGGTGTCTGGTATCCAAGCTTCATGGCCCATGCTGTGCCTAGGAACAACATTTCTCTCCCGGGACTCTAGTGGTTGAAACATGCACTGCGGCATTGATTAAGGCAGCGTTTTAGGTGATGTAAGCTGATTTGTCTGGGAGAGATACTGCATCTCCTGCAGGTGCATACTGTATGTTTGCAGTCATGTTCTCTTGAATGGCTGATTAAAGATAAATCCCACTTAGAGAGAGGCACTGTTTTGTCATTGAACGAACGACAAGAGCTGTGAGTGTGGTGTCTGCTGATTGACGTCATCGTAGATTGAGCCTAATCACATTTACATTTCAGTCATTTAGCAGACGCTCTTATCCAGAGCGACTTACAGTAGTACATTTTCGTACTTGTCCCCTGTGGGAATCAAACCCGCAACCCTGGAGTTGCAAGCGCTGTGCTCCACCAGCTGAGCTATACGGGACACTAATGTACTGTATGCTAGACGCTCATTTACTGTATCTGCTCACTGTCTTTGTAATATGTTAACATGGAAATGAATATTTTGACCTTTTTGGAATAAGGAATATTTTTAATAAAGGACTATTCGTTGTGTCACCTTCAGCATGGTCCTAGCAGGTCAGTCTGACCTGATTTGTAGCTAAAATGGCCGCCACATCAGGCACACAGTTGTATGTGTGTTGTCACATTTGGTTAGAGAAGCTCTCCCACGTCCATGTCAATCTATTTCATGTTTGTTTGGGTTTTCTTTGATGAGAACAAAGTCGAATGAGAAAAACCAGCATCCTGGAAAAAGGATTAAAAAGAACGTTGTCGAAGCGTCTTGGTATTGTACTGGTTTTAATTTTCTCCTCAGAAGAGATTCCATTCCTTGCCTTGGCTGTCATTAAAGTGGGTTTAAGAGGTGGGTTTATATCTCTGCGCTCTACTTACCTACCTACCTCACCCTAATTCTCCTTCCTTCACCTTCCGTCACTCTCTCTGTTTCCTTTCCCTCTCTCACTCCTTTCCCTCTCTCACTTCTTTCTCTCCCCTCTAGATTGCCCTCCCTCTCTCTCTTATCCCCTCCCCTCTACCTCTTTTTGTGCCTTTCTCTTTGGGGATTTGGGAATTAGTATATCTAGCCGTCTGTGCTGGCTTGTTCTACAGTAGTCATGCTGCTGTGTGTGTGTGAGTGAGTGTGGATGAGTAGAGCAGAGAGGGCTTTGAGGATGGCGTCGACACTGGGCAGCAGCAGTAGTAGTAGGGGCAGCTCTCTGGCCGGTTCGCTGGTCTGGCCACCCCTCAACCACTACCCCGGCTCCCAGCAGAGGCCCCAGGGCAGGGGTCGCAAGGCCAAAGGCCAGCCGCGGGATGCATGGGAAGCTTCACAGCCCTACCCACAGGGCGGACAGGTGGGCAGCCGCGGTGGGTGTATGTCACATGATGGAGGGGGCTGATGGGATTGGACGGATGACATTTTGCAAAGGTTATATGCAATTCAGCCAGATATGGTTGAGCACCACCAATACCACCAATATGGTGTTGGCTTATTGGTGTAGGACTGTGATTACTGTGTTGCTACTCCTCCGCCCTGTTGAGCTGAGATTTTCTTATCGGTGGGCACGCTGCCTGGCTCTGTGTGACTCACTGGTCCTGACAGGTGTCGGAGGCTCCATGCGGTGGAGGTGCGTGGGTGTGAGCTCACACTGTTCTGTCGGTTTCTCTCTCTGTCACACACATGCACACACACAATTACTATTCTTGTATTTTCTAGGTGAGGACTTATCCCCCCCCCCCCCCACACACACACACACACACACACATACACTAACTCACGGTGCTATCCTATTTTCATGGAGCTTTACTTCCATCAGGCTCAGTGCAGCAGATGGTGTCATGCTGCTAAACATTTGGCACCCTTCAGTTTGTCGCCGGTGTTTCTTCAGGTGAAAAAATAACTCAGGCGCCGTTAAAGCAATGCTAAACCTTCCCTGACCTGTGTACAAGAAGATATGCCCATCTTTCACTTTGCTTTAGGTCTGGGTTCAGCTGTGTTTTTGTGCATGTTCAAATCAGCAGTTGGCTGTGAAAATCGGTCCTAATCATGGATGTTGGTGCTGCTGCTGTTGTCTTCAGAGAAAGTGAAGGTTCACAGCTTTCAGAAGAGCAGACGTGGTGTAGCTACCACTTCTTCTGTAGCACAAGTTCTGTACGGCATGTCTTCTTTGGACCTCCTCCTGTTAACTTCCAGTTCATAAGCCACAAGTTATCAGCCTGGACCAGTGGGGGAGTGGTTAGCTGTATCATGCAGCAGGCTCAGCGTTGCCGTGGTGAAGTGCAAGCTGTAACTAGGGGGAATGTTCCTAGTGTTTTGGTTCAGATACAGAATTAAACATGATGGTCCAGCCAGTCAGTCAGCGCTGGTGGTTCAACAGAGGGATGACTTGACTCAGTCTATCAGAGCTGAGGGTCCCTGGGGAGAGTGATGACTCATGAGAAACACGAGGGAACATGAAGAGGGCGAGAGAAAAAATAGCCTACACCCTCAGGTCGCATCGATTCTTCTTCTACATGTTTAAGTGGCTATCTAACGATGGATTTTCCACACTGTGTGCTCAATGTGTGTTTGTGGATCATCTTGAATCCACCTGATTAGAGGTTGTTCTACCTACAGAGAATGGTATATTTATAGGACTTCAGGAAAATGTGACAGAAAATGTGCCAATTTAACGTTGTCCCTTTATGCCTGCTTTAATGACTCGTCCAGTGCTTGTGTTGTCTGTGTTGAACTCTGACCTCTGTGTTGGCAGGCTCACCTGGTGGCAGCCTTTGAGAAGAGCCTGGGGAACATGACCTGTCGCCTAACGAGCCTCACCATGACAGCTGAGCAAAAGGTACGTGCCTTTTCCTGTTTCTGCGGCCCACCGCTTCCAGATACCTTCTCATGTGTAAAGTCACGGCTTTAGTGTTTCATTGTCTCTGAGAAGTCTGCCTGTCTGTGCATATCACTGTTAATCCATGGTCCTTTACACTTTACAATAACAGTAACTTATCGTGTGTTAGAGCATTCATAAGGTCTTCATAAGCACTACATAACGTACCCTGAATCATTTCGAATCATCCTATGTCGTGCCCTTGGCACATTTACCACGCTTTATACAGCATGACATTTGCTTATGAATGATTTCTGTATAGACCTCTTGATGAAGGCTTCATTGCGTTAGAAGCTATGTTAAAGGACAATTCCACCCAAAAAAACTGTTTTTTGGTATTTTGTTTCATTAGTCCATTGTCATATGATGCAAAAAGCATGATGCTGGGATAATTTCTGTATTTTTAAAGTTAACTATCTTCACTACTTGATTGCTGACAAGCAAAACATTTTGGGACTATGTCAACAATGGCCTAATGAAACAAATACCAGAAGATAGTTATTGGGTGGATTTTCTTTAAGTTTAGTGTGGGACTTTTCCCCCTTTTACTTTAAGATGTAACTAGTCACATATGTATCCTAATCCAGGACATTGGTTTTGCTCCATACTCTGCAGAGTTATTTCTTCAGGGGCGTGTACTGAATGATGCTATACTCATAGACAGATGTCAGACCACATTAGAGATGACAGAAGTGTTTGTTACGGTTCGTAATTTGCAGCGTTTGAGTGGGATTAGGGTCTGGGAGAAGAACCCAGATAGGGTAATGTCGTCGAGCTCTAAAACGAGGATCAGTGAAAGAATGGTGCATGTGTTGTAAATGTAAAGCCGTCCTTGTGATGAAACGTGAGCGTTTCCGCCTGTCCGCCCGTTCGTGGAAACCCTACTCATAACATTGACGAGCTGTGGCAGCCCTAATCCTGGATAAATTAAACCAGAGATTCTAGAGGGACGTCTTTGTTAAGCAAGCCGCCTGCGCCCTCCCAACTTTTAATTAAGACTGAAACCCTATCACAAGCCCACAGTGGTTTTGGGGGAATTGGAGTGCTGTTGCCTTATATCTAATCATGTGGGTTTAATAGAGAGGAGCGGCGCCGTGTAGCTTTTATCCAAGCAGGTGGGGCGGAGGGTAAAACTCTATTGCCAAACCTTATCTTCTTAAACCTGCTTATGGCCTATCTCTGTGTGCTTTTGAGGCAGGAATATTTGACTGAGTTATCGTACGACTGTCATTGAGTTTTGGATTGAGAATTGAGAGAATGGTGCCCCCGGCCGAAATGAAGGTTAGACCGTTAGAGATTTAGAGGCAGAAAACAAGATGTTTCTCTTGTAACAGGGTTAGTGAACAAAAAGGTCTATTCAAGATCCACCTAAAGCACATTTGTTATTTTTTGGGGACTCCAAATGATATTTCTACAGTATATCTATAATCAAGCACATTCTGCCATTGTTTTCAATTGTGCAGGTTGGTATTGTCTGTGGTGTGGTGGTGCTGTGGAGGTTGGTATTGTCTGTGATGTGGTGGTGCTGTGGAGGTTGATCTGTGGCGCTGCTTCTCTTCCCTCAGGAGTCGGAGCTGGCTGAGCTGAGAGAGACCATCGAGGCGCTGAAAGCCCAGAACACAGACGCCCAGACAGCCATCCAAGTGGCCCTCAACGGCCCCGACCACCTACACAAAGGTAGCGCCGCCAGAGGAGAACCCTCCATATGCGCTTTAGTGTGGGCAAGAACCACACCTCTTCCTCTTGATCGACCCACACATTTCAAACTCTGTCCCTCTTTACTCATGAGAGCAGCCATACACCACTCTAGAATGTTCAGAGCAGCCATACACCACTCTAGAATGTTCAGAGCAGCCATACACCACTCTAGAATGCTCAGAGCAGCCATACACCACTATAGAATGTTCAGAGCAGCCATACACCACTCTAGAATGCTCAGAGCAGCCTTACACCACTCTAGAATGTTCAGAGCAGCCATACACCACTCTAGAATGTTCAGAGCAGCCATACACCACTCTAGAATGTTCAGAGCAGCCATACACCACTCTAGAATGCTCAGAGCAGCCATACACCACTCTAGAATGTTCAGAGCAGCCATACACCACTCTAGAATGCTCAGAGCAGCCTTACACCACTCTAGAATGTTCAGAGCAGCCATACACCACTCTAGAATGTTCAGAGCAGCCATACACCACTCTAGAATGCTCAGAGCAGCCATACACCACTCTAGAATGTTCAGAGCAGCCATACACCACTCTAGAATGTTCAGAGCAGCCATACACCACTCTAGAATGCTCAGAGCAGCCATACACCACTATAGAATGTTCAGAGCAGCCATACACCACTCTAGAATGCTCAGAGCAGCCATACACCACTCTAGAATGCTCAGAGCAGCCATACACCACTCTAGAATGTTCAGAGCAGCCATACACCACTCTAGAATGTTCAGAGCAGCCATACACCACTCTAGAATGCTCAGAGCAGCCATACACCACTCTAGAATGTTCAGAGCAGCCATACACCACTCTAGAATGTTCAGAGCAGCCATACACCACTCTAGAATGTTCAGAGCAGCCATACACCACTCTAGAAAGTTCAGAGCAGCCATACACCACTCTAGAAAGTTCATCCTCTTTGAAAGTTGATCTCAAACACCTGGCGCTTGGGAGTTAGACTGGGTAGGTACTAAAAAAGCGAGTTGTCTTGTGCTTCCAGACCTGCGGATTAGGCGGCAACACTCGTCGGAGAGCATGTCCAGCATCAACAGTGCAGCCAGTCACTCATCCCTGGGCAGCGCCAAAGACCTAGAGGACAAGAAGAAGAAGAAGAAGAGCTGGGTAAGTTAGTGAGTGAAGAAATCCCACGGGAGAAGGAGAGGAGGAGGGTTTCTTGGCTTGTATAGACGTCTCCAGTGCACTTCACTCTAACCTCTGAACCATCTAAACCATGCCAGTCTCACACTCCTTTCTACTGAGAAGTCATACATTGTCATAACTGTGACTTGTAATTCCACTCCCTTTTCTCACGCTCTCCCTAACCCTAACCCTCTGCCAGGGAAAGGAGAGAGGCAACAAGGTGAATATGAAACCCCCATCCTCTCGCATGTCTATGACAGAGTGAATGACTTTGAGATAAAGAGGGGTAACACTTTTGTACAAGGATCACATATTGGGCACTCATTTCCTAAGTGTATAATTGTGTATATAAGTAGATAAATAGGACCTTTATTCTATAGTATTAGCCAGTTGTTAGTCCTTCATTCAGTGTTTCCTGTACTCATTCATGTGTAAAGAAGAAAACACAAAATAAAGGCCTAATAAAATGTGTTAATAATACCAAATAAAGGCTTAATTCACTATTTCAAATAGTGCCTAATGTGGTCCATATACCCGAAAGGGACAGATACTTATTTAAGCATGAATCAGTGCTGTCCCGCTTTGTTGCCTTAAATCCCCCAGTCAGTGTACCCCTTGATTAAGCGTACAGTCCATCTCTCCTAGTAATATTAAGCTTATTTCCCCTCTCCTTCTGTGTGCAGTTACACTTCTGCCTCCCATGGAGAAAAAATTACACACCCTATTTGAGAAACGCATTCATTCAAAATCCACGTTTTTGTAAATCCTCCCTCTACCCTGTGTTTTTCTGCCGGTAATACAGTTTCCTGCTGGTTAATGACTACTATTTGCGAGGACCCTCTGAATAATTTTTCATTACATTCAATAATTACTCATACATTCTTATAATAAGATTCAGTACAGAAGACAACCCCACTTCAAGAGTATACAATCTGACCTCCATACTATCTCTTGTGGGAAACCATGATTACCTGCTAAATGTTCATCCAGGAGTACGACCAGCATCTTTACACCTGCTCAACTCCTTTCCCAATCCTTCCCAGACTCTGAGCCAGAGAAAAGCTCAGCCCACGCTCAGAAATACACATCTGGTTCTTATTTATGCAGCTATTCATATTCATTTGCATATAAATTCTGCCTCTGTGCCCCTGTGGCCTGAAACACTGGGAGTGTGTGGCTCAGAGGTTAATGAAGTGCCTGTGATCTGGCTGAAGAGGGCATCGCTAACAGCAGGGAGCAGGACATGGGCACACACACACAAACACACACAAAAACACAGTTTCCCCTCCCTGGATCCATTCTTCAACTTGTACAGGAAACAAAATGTCTCCTACTGCCGGCTCCATTGTGGCTCCAGATGTTCTTTGACATAGGGGGGAAAGGCTCCAGTCGCACTGAAAATGATGTGCTAGGGCTCCTCCTCCAAACAAGGGAACCTAGAGATGCCAAAATGCAAATGCCTCAGACCTCAGGAACTAATTGCCAGTTAAATGGAGTTTTAAAGGGGCAAGGGAAGTTTTTTGGTTGTATGACAGTTGAACAAAGCTCATTAGGTATTTATAAGCTATATTCTTCAAACATCTATATATATATCATTAATTTGAAAGTATAAAAATAGATGTACCAATCTCAGATTGCCCCTTTAAAGATAATGGTGGCCCTAGCGGTAAAACAGTAGTGATGATGTGTGGGTCAGTGGAGCGGCGTGTCCTTGTGGTAACAGCAGTGATTGTTCTATCCTCAGGTGGCTGATTCCATCCCAGCACAGGTTAGTTGTACTAAAGCGTCTAGCGTCCGTATGCTGTGGTGACTTCCTCCTCTCCTTTCCTCCTCAGTTCCTCAACGTTTTCCCCTTCTACAACTGTTCGGCATGGAAACAGCCCCCCTCTCCTCTTCCTCCATTTTGACTGCCTGTTTGTTTCTAGTTCCAGGACCTTAAAAAGTCTGGCTCCTCCCCTGCATTCCTCATTCCTCCTCCATACAGTCTGGCTCCTCCCTGCATTCCTCATTCCTCCAGTCTGGCTCCTCCCCTGCATTCCTCATTCCTCCTCCATACAGTCTGGCTCCTCCCTGCATTCCTCATTCCTCCTCCATACAGTCGCTCTTGATTGGATCCCTCTCTCGCCCTTGATTGAGTTGCCTTGCGTTCCCTCTCTCTCAGATGGTGACTGTTGCCTAAGAACAGCACTGACTTGGCCCGACAGGAAATGATGTCCGTTAAGTTGGAGAGATGGGCGATGTTGACGTTTTGGTGTTTCCCTTGCAGTTGCGGAGCTCGTTCAAGCAGGCGTTCAGTAAGAAGAAGGGCAACAAGCCTCAGTCTCCCCAAGATGACATCGAAGAGATGACGGACTCATCGCTGCCTTCCTCGCCCAAGCTACAGCATGCTAACAGACAGGACAGCTTCCCAACACTACTCTCCTCAGCCTCTACCACAGAGTGAGTATACTGTAATATACACACCGCTAGGCAGATAGCCTAGCTGTTAGAGCGTTGGGCCAGTAACCGAAAGGTCGCTAGTTTGAATCCGCGAGCCAACAAGGTGAAGAATCTGTCGATTTTCCCCTTGTGCAAGGCACTTAACCCTAATTGCTCCAGGGTCACTGTTGATAATGGCTGACCCTGGACGTGACCCCAGTCACTGTTGATAATGGCTGACCCTGGACGTGACCCTACCTCCCGAGGATGTCTCAGGGGGAGTTGGGATTCTAATTAACACATGTATGAATACACACTGGTACATGTGTGAAACAGGACAAATATAATCACCCACCTCATTGTTATTATTATTACACACAGGCTACATCCCAATCTACATACAACACATACTTCAGCATCTTCCATTTCTTGGCACAAATGTTGTTTTTCTTCTGAATTCACACAGTCTTTTTTTTATGTCTCTTCTTGTTCACCTTGTTTCTCCATTTCATATGTCTATCTGTCCAGTAACAAGTGCGTTTGTGATAGCAAGCCCCTCCCCATTTGGATGTCAAAGAGAAGGCTAAACGGTCATGTGGTCTACAAACACAGATCTCGGTAACAGGCAGTGTGTGGCTGGCACGCTGTTGGGGGTGTGAAGTGCTTTCATCATCTTAACTCAGCCTGCTTTTATCTTTGTGTGGCTCCCAAATGGCATGTTAGTCCCTATATTGTGCACTCTAGGACCCATAGGGCTCTGGTCAAAAGTAGTGCACTATATAGGGAATAGGGTGCTCTTTGGGACGTAACCTTTCTCTCACAAAGGGCCCCAATCAGGCCACGACACAAAAATATAATGCACCAGAATGTGAGCCGCGTACACAAATATTAAAATCACTTGTAGCAGTCATGGGAGATTATATTATATTTCCGTGCTTACTGATACTGCTGGTGAATTGGCCATGTACAGAAGGCTCCTCCATCTTGCTAATATCCTCGGCTGGTCATGCATTTGCCAGAAGCATGCTAGTTTCATTCACATCTGCTGTGTGTTGGCCAGCTGGCTAGTTGGTTTACCCTCACTTCTTTGGAGGGTCCCTGACAGGCTTTCCTAGCCGTGGAGGGTGATGCTCATGGTGTGGGTTTTGAAGTCAATTTCCCCATTTCAGATTGTAAACTCAGCTGTGACCTGCAGAGTTTGATAGTAGTGAATGACTTACATGGTAGCAGTAGTAGCAACACTGGAACCGTAGACAGACACCATCTTTGTCTTTGCTTGGCATGCCAGATGGACAATTCCTATGATGGAGGATTCACTCATCCCCAATGCTCACCTGATCCCTGTGTGATCCCATACCACCTATGTGTATGTGTGTTTTCTAAGTATGTCTGCCATAACGGTTTCCTACTGACTCCAATGGATCCTCTTTGGTTTGACTGTTCAGCCGAGTTCTCTCCCTGTCCCTCGGGGGTTGAGGTTCCCTCGGTGGACGCTCCCCATGCCTGTACTGTACTGTATGTGTAACTGCCCCTGTTTGTAGTATTTCTAGCCTGTATGTGTAACTACCCATGTTTGTAGTATTTTTAGCCTGTATGTGTAACTATCCCTGTTTGTAGTATTTCTAGCCTGTATGTGTAACTACCCCCTGTTTGTAGTATTTCTAGCCTGTATGTGTAACTACCCCTGTTTGTAGTATTTCTAGCCCTGTATGTGTAACTACCCCTGTTTCTTGTATTTATAGCCTGTATGTGTAACTACCCCTGTTTGTAGTATTTCTAGCCTGTATGTGTAACTACCCCTGTTTGTAGTATTTCTAGCCTGTATGTGTAACTATCCCTGTTTGTAATATTTCTAGCCCTGTGACCCCTGTGTGACCCCTTGTAGGCTGTGTGAGTGCACGGAGGCGGAGGCGGAGATCATCCTGCAGCTGAAGAACGAGCTGAGGGAGAAGGAACTGAAGCTGACAGACATCCGCCTGGAGGCTCTTAGCTCCGCCCACCACCTGGACCAGATCCGAGAGGCCATGAACCGTATGCAGGTGAGGAACCAGGTAGCCTGCTAAACGAATGCACAACCCAAACCATGGGGGACCACCAATGTGAATTAGCACTGATTTATATATCAAATCACTAATTGTACATATAGCCTTATATTGTTGTTTGTTTAACACTAATCCAGTCCATTTTTTATCTGTTGTTTTATCTGTATGTATATTGTTTATGCTGTAAAAAAAATACTTCAGGAAGGAGACATTATTGGGTTGCACCCAGAGAGACCTGTTTCCCAGGGGCCAGTGGGGCGTGACACTGTGCAGTTAGGGAGCTAATGCAGTGTTTGGGGATTGTTCTGGCTCTTTGATGCCATGCCAGGGGTGACTGGGGTGGTCAGGGGGTTCAGGGGGAAGCCAACAAGCCGCGATGGCACCGTGGTCAACTTACAATATAACCACTCAGACCACTAATTAGGTTTATCTGTCAGTGGGGCTGGCCGTGCCATACACCCAATCACCTTTCTGGTAGAGCACTGACAACGCATCTTGTGACAAAGACCGGGGGGACAGTGGCTTGGCCGTTGATGTCAACTCCCATGACAAAACGGCAACAACTGGAGAAGTCAGCACTCTCTCCTCAGATGTGTAGATAATCCACCCAGGCCCTTAATCTGGGATTTAGATTTGTGAACAGCCCAGTACAAAGAGCTCTGTTGAGATTAAGGGGCTCTCACAGCCAACAATGACGCTAATACTGATCCACAATGATAACTATGGCCAGTCTGAATGCAAGGAAATTTCCATATTCTTCTAATCGGCTTACCTCTCAGTAGAATGACTTTATTTTACATCGGGTTGGGCTCAGTTTCTGGATTGCTTTCTAAAAGCGTCCATTTGTGGTGACGTCATTGTCTCCCAACAGGTGGCGTAGGCCTACATGATGAGTTATAACCATAGAAATATGAATTACTAGACAGGACACTCAATACGGTTGCTGGTCCACCCATCACAGAAAATTGACTTGAATGGAATGTCCATTCTGGTAATTCTGTTTCTATGGTTTAGAAAAGCATCTGTCAGGAAACAACGACAGTGTCATTTAGAGTATCCTCCTGATGTTTATTCTCTGTCATTGGGCAGAATGAGATCGAGCTGCTGAAAGCAGAAAATGACCGTCTCAAGACGGGAGGCACCACGCCAGCCGCCACACCAGCCAAGATGGGCCGGCCGCCCTCTGAGACCTCCAGCACATCCTCGTCCTCCTCGCGCCAATCTCTGGGCCTGTCCCTCAACAACCTCAATATCACAGACACCATCATGTCAGGTGAGCCACAGCTTTGAGCCTGTCCGTCAACAACCTCAACATCAACTGTGGTGACCCACCATAACCCCATGACTCTACAACATGACAGACACCATCATGTCAGGTGAGCCACAGCTTTGAGCCTGTAAGGTCAACAACCTCAACATCAACTGTGGTGACCCACCATAACCCTGTGACTCTACAACATGACAGACACCATCATGTCAGGTGACCCACCATAACCCCGTGACTCTACAACATGACAGACACCATCATGTCAGGTGATTCACCACAGCTCCGTGACTCTACAACATGACAGACACCATCATGTCAGGTGATTCACCACAGCTCCGTGACTCTACATCATTACAGACACCATCATGTCAGGTGATTCACCACAGCCCCGTGACTCTACATCATTACAGACACCATCATGTCAGGTGATTCACCACAGCTCCGTGACTCTACATCATTACAGACACCATCATTTCAGGTGATTCACCACAGCCCCGTGACTCTACAACATGACAGACACCATCATTTCAGGTGATTCACCACAGCTCCGTGACTCTACAACATGACAGACACCATCATGTCAGGTGATTCACCACAGCCCCGTGAATCTACAACTCAGTAGAACAGTTTACATTATATTTTCCTGGAGGATGATTTAGTTGAACAGTTTACATTATATTCTCCTGGATGATGATTCAGTAGAACAGTTTACATTATATTCTCCTGGATGATGATTCAGTAGAACAGTTTACATTATATTCTCCTGGATGATGATTCAGTAGAACAGTTTACATTATATTCTCCTGGATGATGATTCAGTAGAACAGTTTACATTATATTCTCCTGGATGATGATTCAGTAGAACAGTTTACATTATATTCTCCTGGATGATGATTCAGTAGAACAGTTTACATTATATTCTCCTGGATGATGATTCAGTAGAACAGTTTACATTATATTCTCCTGGATGATGATTCAGTAGAACAGTTTACATTATATTCTCCTGGATGATGATTTAGTTGAACAGTTTACATTATATTCTCCTGGATGATGATTTAGTGGAACAGTTTACATTATATTCTCCTGGATGATGATTTAGTGGAACAGTTTACATTATATTCTCCTGGATGATGATTTAGAAGAACAGTTTACATTATAAACTGCGTTGCCCTATCTTTACTGTTACCCAACATGCTGCGTTGCCCTATCTTTACTGTTACCCAACACGCTGCGTTGATCTATCTTTACTGTTACCCAACACGCTGCGTTGTCCTATCTTTACTGTTACTCAACACGCTGCGTTGCCCTATCTTTACTGTTACCCAACATGCTGCGTTGCCCTATCTTTACTGTTACCCAACACGCTGCGTTGTCCTATCTTTACTGTTACCCAACACGCTGCGTTGCTCTATCTTTACTGTTACCCAACACGCTGCGTTGCTCTATCTTTACTGTTACCCAACACGCTGCGTTGTCCTATCTTTACTGTTACCCAACACGCTGCGTTGCTCTATCTTTACTGTTACCCAACACGCTGCGTTGCTCTATCTTTACTGTTACCCAACACGCTGCGTTGTCCTATCTTTACTGTTACCCAACACGCTGCGTTGTCCTATCTTTACTGTTACCCAACACGCTGCGTTGTCCTATCTTTACTGTTACCCAACACGCTGCGTTGTCCTATCTTTACTGTTACCCAACACGCTGCGTTGTCCTATCTTTACTGTTACCCAACACGCTGCGTTGCTCTATCTTTACTGTTACCCAACACGCTGCGTTGCCCTATCTTTACTGTTACCCAACACGCTGCGTTGTCCTATCTTTACTGTTACCCAACACTCTGCGTTGCTCTATCTTTACTGTTACCCAACACGCTGCGTTGCTCTATCTTTACTGTTACCCAACACGCTGCGTTGTCCTATCTTTACTGTTACCCAACACGCTGCGTTGTCCTATCTTTACTGTTACCCAACACGCTGCGTTGTCCTATCTTTACTGTTACCCAACACGCTGCGTTGTCCTATCTTTACTGTTACCCAACACGCTGCGTTGTCCTATCTTTACTGTTACCCAACACGCTGCGTTGTCCTATCTTTACTGTTACCCAACACGCTGCGTTGTCCTATCTTTACTGTTACCCAACACGCTGCGTTGATCTATCTTTACTGTTACCCAACACGCTGCGTTGTCCTATCTTTACTGTTACCCAACACGCTGCGTTGTCCTATCTTTACTGTTACCCAACACGCTGCGTTGATCTATCTTTACTGTTACCCAACACGCTGCGTTGTCCTATCTTTACTGTTACCCAACACGCTGCGTTGCCCTATCTTTACTGTTACCCAACGCGCTGCGTTGTCCTATCTTTACTGTTACCCAACACGCTGCGTTGCCCTATCTTTACTGTTACCCAACGCGCTGCGTTGTCCTATCTTTACTGTTACCCAACACGCTGCGTTGATCTATCTTTACTGTTATCCAACACGCTGCGTTGCTCTATCTTTACTGTTACCCAACACGCTGCGTTGCCCTATCTTTACTGTTACCCAACACGCTGCGTTGTCCTATCTTTACTGTTACCCAACACGCTGCGTTGCTCTATCTTTACTGTTACCCAACACGCTGCGTTGCTCTATCTTTACTGTTACCCAACACGCTGCGTTGCCCTATCTTTACTGTTACCCAACGCGCTGCGTTGCCCTATCTTTACTGTTACCCAACACGCTGCATTGCCCTATCTTTACTGTTACCCAGCACGCTGCGTTGCCCTATCTTTACTGTTACCCAACACGCTGCGTTGCCCTATCTTTACTGTTACCAACACGCTGCGTTGATCTATCTTTACTGTTACCCAACACGCTGCGTTGATCTATCTTTACTGTTACCCAACACGCTGCGTTGCTCTATCTTTACTGTTACCCAACACGCTGCGTTGCCCTATCTTTACTGTTACCCAGCACGCTGCGTTGCCCTATCTTTACTGTTACCCAACACGCTGCGTTGATCTATCTTTACTGTTACCCAACACGCTGCGTTGCTCTATCTTTACTGTTACCCAACACGCTGCGTTGCCCTATCTTTACTGTTACCCAACACGCTGCGTTGCCCTATCTTTACTGTTACCCAACACGCTGCGTTGCCCTATCTTTACTGTTACCCAACACGCTGCGTTGCCCTATCTTTACTGTTACCCAACACGCTGCGTTGCCCTATCTTTACTGTTACCCAACACGCTGCGTTGCCCTATCTTTACTGTTACCCAACACGCTGCGTTGCCCTATCTTTACTGTTACCCAACACGCTGCGTTGCCCTATCTTTACTGTTACCCAACACGCTGCTATACTCTATCTTTACTGTTACCCAACACGCTGCGTTGCCCTATCTTTACTGTTACCCAACACGCTGCGTTGCCCTATCTTTACTGTTACCCAACACGCTGCGTTGCTCTATCTTTACTGTTACCCAACACGCTGCGTTGCCCTATCTTTACTGTTACCCAACACGCTGCGTTGCTCTATCTTTACTGTTACCCAACACGCTGCGTTGTCCTATCTTTACTGTTACCCAACACGCTGCGTTGCTCTATCTTTACTGTTACCCAACACGCTGCGTTGCCCTATCTTTACTGTTACCCAACACGCTGCGTTGCCCTATCTTTACTGTTACCCAACACGCTGCGTTGCCCTATCTTTACTGTTACCCAACACGCTGCGTTGCCCTATCTTTACTGTTACCCAACACGCTGCGTTGCTCTATCTTTACTGTTACCCAACACGCTGCGTTGTCCTATCTTTACTGTTACCCAACACGCTGCGTTGCTCTATCTTTACTGTTACCCAACACGCTGCGTTGCCCTATCTTTACTGTTACCCAACACGCTGCGTTGCCCTATCTTTACTGTTACCCAACACGCTGCGTTGCCCTATCTTTACTGTTACCCAACACGCTGCGTTGCCCTATCTTTACTGTTACCCAACACGCTGCAATGCTCTATCTTTACTGTTACCCAACACGCTGTTCGGCCAGTTTGAAGACAATGTGCTAATCCTTTTGGATGAAGGTGAATCACCACAGCACGTTTGTCCAAGTAGAGTTCCTCAAGTTGAAGTAACATCTGCATCAATCAAGCAGACGACAGAACTCCTCGGAGAGGTGTGTGTGTGTGTGTGTGTGTGTGTGTGTGTGTGTGTGTGTGTGTGTGTGTGTGTGTGTGTGTGTGTGTGTGTGTGTGTGTGTGTGTGTGTGTGTGTGTGTGTGTGTGTGTGTGTGTGTGTGTGTGTGTGTGTGTGTGGTGTGAGAGAGACTAATTAAACCTTGTATGCTCCTCTTCTCCGACTCCGGCCTTGTCCTCGTCGATGAGTGGAGTGCTGTTCGGTCCTCCTTTGGTCTCCTCGTCTGTCCTGTAATTAAAACAGAACACTCTCGGAGGACTTTGGGGCTGTTTAATTGATGGGGGGATGAGTTGGGAGCAGCAGCGCGTGGGAAGACGAGTGGCAGAGGGCCCTTATCACCCCTGCACAGAGCCTGCGTGCCAGCAAGCCAGCCGAATACAAAGTAGTTCCCCTTCCTCCCCAGTTCAATGTAAATAAAGCAGAGAGAGGAAAATAGAATGTTTATAATTAATATCTGGAGCTCCTAGCAATGTAACTTTTTTAGCCTGACAACCGTGTCTTTCAAACAGGCAGGAGGACCGCTCTATATTACAGGAGGACCGCTCTATATTACATTTAGGCTCTGTGGTTTTTACTTCTCTATTTTTCAGACGCTTTTATTACAGAGATGTTTTTCCCCAAGATTGTTTCCTCCCTTGATAGATAGTTGTGTTTGTGCCCACAGATATTCTCCTGGACGATGGTTATGAGGGCAATCTACGCAAAGAGGGGCGCAGTGTCCGCATTGTGGTCACAATCAACAGTGGCTCCAATAAGACCAAGGTAACTAATGAGATATGGTGCCTAGAATAACAATGTGAGAATCTTACGCTGTCGTATAATCAGATGCTTCGGTACCAGCGCTTGACTTGGGCAGGAGCTCACCGGAGCCGAGTACCGGGACCTTAGTTTTTCTGTTCCTCTTATAAAATATTATATCAAAAGAATTTTGGAGCTCCTGCACCTTAATATAAACAGTACCGGCAACCAAAATAAACACTGGCACCTATTTCAGTCCAAGTCACTGTTTGGTACAACAATTTTGTAACTTATTTTCATTCAAGTCTCTGACATGCGACATTTTCTAATTCCCTATCGTACACTCAGGGTATGCAAAGCCAGGAGTACCTCATTGGTTCCATCGGCGTGAGCGGAAAGACCAAGTGGGATGTGCTAGATGGAGTAATCAGACGATTATTCAAGGTAAAACCTCCTTCCCCCTGCTCACCATATGATCAGTCACTGACTGAACCCTACAGATGAAAACCAAATATGAAGCACTACATTTTTTGTGTCAGAAAAAGCTCATGATATATGGTTCTTCATCTGTATGATTGACAGAAACACATGGATTGTTGTGGAAACACATGGATAAACACTGAGATATTAGATAGAATGTGTCTTTATCTTAGAATCCTATTTGGCCATTTCCCCTCCAGGAGTACGTGTTGCGGGTGGACCCACTGACCAGTCTGGGGCTGAACTCAGACAGTATAGTCAGCTATAGGATGGGGGATGTGGTGCGGGCCCACGCCTCTGAACTGCCTGAAATGCTGCCCTGTGGCTACCTGGTGGGGGACAACAACGTCATCAGCGTCAACCTCAAAGGTACTAGGATGGCCCAGACTAACGGCATGATGCATTTCACTGTTTCTATTGTTGTGTGTTTTATGTATTACTGTACGTCCTACATCCTTTTAAGGACATGACCAAACACATTTCCCTCTGGTGGGATAATAAAGCTTATTAAATCAAAATAGCACAGATATAGAGGAAGGGCCTTGAGTCTTGACCATGAGACCTGACCAGGAACAACCCACGGCCCTACCTATAGGATGGCACATTTCCAAACATGACAAAATGGAACCCCAGAAGGTTTAAATAGAATTTCCAAAAGCTTCTTCATCCTGACATGACAATACCCTCATGCACTTTGAAAAGCACTTCGGACACTTCAGTCAATGTTTTGCTCCTGAAGGGGCAAAGGAGGTGTTTTAAATGGACTAACATCGGCTTCCATTTTTATTCACCAGAGCTAAAAAAAAAAGTAGATAACACTTCCTTTATTTCACTCGCATGCTGGCTGCTATATTCCTGTGGTCATAATGGCCGCTTCTCTCCCATAGTCACAACAGTGGCCATCAGCAGGAAAATGTAGAGGGCCAGGCCTGAACTGGGTGCCATTGAATCCTGTGTCAGCACTCTGCATTACAGTTGTGTTTTCACTGGAGGAGTAGTGTCCAAACTCCCATCAACAGTCAATTATAGTTACTCTGCAGTCATTGAAGCTGAATTATAGTTACTCTGCAGTCATTGAAGCTGAGTTATAGTTACTCTGCAGTCATTGAAACTGAATTATAGTTACTCTGCAGTCATTGAAACTGAATTATAGTTACTCTGCAGTCATTGAAGCTGAATTATAGTTACTCTGCAGTCATTGAAGCTGAATTATTTACTCTGCAGTCATTGAAGCTGAATTATAGTTACTCTGCAGTCATTGAAGCTGAATTATAGTTACTCTGCAGTCATTGAAGCTGAATTATAGTTACTCTGCAGTCATTGAAGCTGAATTATAGTTACTCTGCAGTCATTGAAACTGAATTATAGTTACTCTGCAGTCATTGAAGCTGAATTATAGTTACTCTGCAGTCCTTGAAGCTGAATTATAGTTACTCTGAAGTTATTGAAGCTGAATTATAGTTACTCTGCAGTCATTGAAGCTGAATTATAGTTACTCTGAAGTTATTGAAACTGAATTATAGTTACTCTGCAGTCATTGAAGCTGAATTATAGTTACTCTGCAGTTATTGAAACTGAATTATAGTTACTCTGAAGTTATTGAAGCTGAATTATAGTTACTCTGCTGATCCTAAATCAACGCTCCTACTCTGAGACGCTTGACACATACGCCACCTGACGTCCCAAAGAGTTGCACCATAAACAATAATCAACTCTTCCCATTTCTCATGATTTATTTTATGTTAACATCATTTATTAGCCATCGCACAGTCGCACTGCATTTAATTATGATATTTTATGGGCTATTACCTGAGTGAATGAACTCAATTCATTCCATTCGTTTTAGAGTGGCATGAATTCTATTCAGTCTAACACAGGTTGTGAGAGGCTATGTACCGTTATATACCGTTAACATGATAATATCCTGTATTATTAGCACCTAGTATCATCAGACAATCACGTCTCTCCTCCTGCAGGTGTGAAGGAGAACAGCATAGACAGCCTGGTATTTGACACCCTCATCCCCAAGCCCATCATCCAGAGATACCTCAACCTGCTCATGGAGCATCGCCGCATCATCCTCTCTGGCCCCAGCGGCACCGGGAAGTCCTTCCTGGCCAGCAAGCTGGCAGAGTTCATTGTCACCAAGTCTGGTCGAAAGGTCACGGAGAGCAACTTGGCTAGCTTCAACGTGGACCAGAAATCCAGCAAGGTAAGAAAATGCTCAGCCAAGAGTATTAAGGAGCTAGTCGCTAAGGAGTCGGCATATTTGTCTATAAATCGCCTCGTTTGGCACTATACAGTATATCAAGGACAGTGGTCCTATTTCAAAGACAAAGTAACACTCACTTTATGAATAATCGCCACATCTTTAAGCTCACTGTGTGTTGTTTCTGTGCAGGACCTGCGTCAGTACCTATCCAGCCTGGCAGAGCAGTGCAACTCTGAAGACAGCGAGACGGAGCTGCCCACCGTGGTCATACTGGACAACCTCCACCACATCGGCTCACTCAGCGACATCTTCAACGGATTCCTCAACTACAAGTACCACAAATGGTGAGTATAGCTCCACCGGCACAGGAAGCAAGTCTAGCCGCTATAGGATGGTGGTGGTGATGATGATGATGATGATGATGGGGGTGATGATGATGATTGTGTTTAACTCAAATGCAACAGTTAAAAGTTAATGTGAACACTGGGATTCTGTACCAACAACCATTTCTAGCTTTACTCATTACAAGATGATGCAATTTGTATTCTATTCAAGATAGTTTACCTACTGTTCCCTGATAAGCGCAATCACTGTTGTGAAAGGAAAGGTAAATATCTTTATTGCCTGGCCCTGGTACGTAACTGCACTGTCCTCAGTTTAATTGTTCTGTCTTGTCTGCAGCCCGTATGTAATTGGAACCATGAACCAGGGAGTGTCTTCCTCTCCCAACCTTGAGCTTCACCACAATTTCAGGTATGTCTTCACCAACACTCAAACCAGGATTCAAAAGCTTCATTTGCTCTTTGCTTTGAACATATTGTTTTTCCTGTACAGACAACATATCCAAGCAGATTTTGCAAACTAACATTATTTTGGGGCTTTTTTCTTCTTTTTTTTAACTCTGTTTATTCAGTTTTACACACAAGACAACATAAATAATATACTCAACTAGAAAAAATACAAATAAAAAATAATAGCTTTAAAGATACCGTACTTTGGACAAGTTGAACACACCGGGCAGAAGGCTACCAGGGCCATCTGTAGTACAGGGACAGAGCAGACACCTCACCATTGTTCCTGTAAACAGACAAAGAATAGGGGTGGAGAAATGCAACCACCCAACCATCCACTGGACAATTTTTTTTTATTTTTTTACAATGCTTTAAAAAATATATATATATAATTATGTAAGCGTGAACAAAATTAAAAAATTAAAAACAGGGCAAAACGAGCTCACATTTTAGACTCTGACAGGGCAAGATGAACAAGGCATCCGCAGGTCACATTCAATAAGAATCAATAGGCACATCAACCTTAATGGCCCCCCCCCCCCCAAAAAAAAAAACACAAAGAAATGCTCATCCAGCCCTTAATTCACAGGGGAGTCAAATACAGACTTATTTTTGTTTTAATATGAATGCCATTAAAGGATGGACTGTTTAAAGTAAGACCGGAATGGAGCCCAAGCCTCATTAAACAGTTTGGGGTTCCCACGTGTATTGAATTACATTTTTTCTAGTTTCTGAGAGCACAACACATCTCGCACCCAATATTTATAAGATGGGGGAGCTGCCATCTTCCAGTTCTGTAGTATTAGCCGTCTAGCTAAAAGAGTTGTATAAGCAACAGTGTCCAACTGGATTCTTGACAGGGGGGTACCTATGGGCAGTACTCCAAAAAGGGATGTAAGGGGAGACGGATCTATAACAGTGTCATATATATCAGAGAAACATTTAAATATTAATTCCCAGAAACCTGACAGTTTATGACAGCCCCAAAACATATGATACAGTGTGGCTGGTTCTGTTTTACATCGGACACAGGTAGGATCAAAATCTGAGAATATTCTTCCCAGTTTGGCTCGGGGCCTTTTTCAACAATAAGATGTGCTGTATTATTTTAAAAAGGACGACTATAAAAAATATAAAAAATGGTAACTCAATTAAAAATGAATCAATAGTCAATAGTAAAACTACCAATAAGAACATTGTGATTATGTACAGTATTTCATCAGCATTTCATTCCTGCTTCCACTAGTAGAAACAATAATACCACCACCAGGCCTACTGCCACAAAATAGTTGTGTGGATGTCTTTCAAACCATGAAGTCAGTCAACTTCAGATATTACAGATTAGAAAGTAGAATAAAAAAATGGGGGGAGGGGGGGCACAGTAATTAAGCTGCAAAATTTAACTTTTTGGGCGACTTGACAAAATTCACATAGAAATATGTATTATAGATCTGTCATTCTAATTGAAAGTAAGTTCTATATGAGCTATTTCTATGCTTCCAGTTAAGTTTAGTTTTTGCGTCTTTAACATTGGTTTTGTACACCAGCTTCAAACAGCTGACAATACAATATTTTTGGTTATGGAAAATATTTCACAGCGGTTTAGATGATACAATGATTCTCTACACTATACTTGCTGGTTTTGTTACATAAACTGAAATTAGGTTAACTATTAGAATTTTTCTAAACAGGCAATGGCGGAGTGATTTATGCATAGTGCATCTTAAACTTGGCTAATTAGCTTTGCTAATTTGACCTGATATAATTTTAGGCCTTACACACCTGGTAATTTTTTACGTGACATATTTGAGAAGATAATTACATGACTAATGTGGCAACAGATATATTTGTCATTGGGTGCATGCAAAATCACACTGACATTCATTGATTAACATTTTCATCACACTGTCACCATGGAAGGTACAGGAAACAGCCCAGCATTTCATAAAATGCCATGAGGCCAAATGTTGCACAACCTCCACGCTGATACTGGTCTTCCTGACTATGAGTCGGAATTACAATATGGAATGATCAAACCAGAGTGCAAGCCTCAGAACAAGCAGTCATCTTTATTATGACAACTGACAACAGAGCAGTTATCACCAATGGGGCTTTATTTGGGATACAGATTTAAAATATATGCCAAACATCCATCCCCCAAACGGCCCTTATCCTTGGGCCAAACTTGCGTGGAATTTCCCTAATGCTGAATTCCAAATCGACCTCTAGTGCCATTCTCTAGTCACTGATCTGAAAGAATTGGACCTAGGTATAAGAAACTTGATGCTTCATCTTTTCTTTCTATAGGCTGATTAGAATAACCACCACATCCAATCATTACAGGTCTACCGGAATCATGTAGCGGTGTAGCCTCCAATTCCATCACAGCTGCTCCATAGAGTGTGATGTCATGCATGTTGTCTCGTCATCCTTTCCCCCCGTCTCCAGGTGGGTGCTGTGTGCCAACCACACGGAGCCGGTCAAGGGTTTCCTGGGACGATTTCTGCGCAGGAAGCTGATCGAGACAGAGATCAACAGGAACATGCGCAGCAATGACCTCATCAAGGTCATCGACTGGATTCCCAAGACGTGGCAGCACCTCAACGGCTTCCTGGAGGCTCACAGCTCCTCAGACGTCACCATCGGTTAGACAATGCACGCACGCATGCCCACACACACACTGAGTTCACATATTTCTAAATGATCGTTTGAACATTGCACACATGACACTTAATAAGTGTATTTTGGTGTTGTGACTTTGGCTATGTGCTCAAACTGAAAGGCGCTACATGGTCAATCAGACGTCTGCATTGGCGGCCATGCAGCATTTACGGTGATAGGGGCTCTGCAGAAGTCAGGGCATTCATACTTCTTGCACTTCACTGAGCAGCACAGAGCTGTTAGAAGTTGTCAAGGAAGTGAATGTGTTTATACCGGACCTCCCGCTGCCACCTACCGTCAACAAATCATGTCAATGCGGAGCTATACTGAGCCCTCCGCATTGTTACAAAATTTGAGAGGCACACGGCGATGCGGTACAGAGCTCAATTTGGCCTCTGCGTCACACCATCCGTACTGCGCCTCTGACCACATTTTCCAATCAAGCATTAATTGTCTCTGATCCCACAAAACACACTGAATGTGTTGTGTTCTGCCTACAGGTCCCAGGCTCTTCCTGTCCTGCCCCATGGATGCAGATGGCTCGCGGGTGTGGTTCACTGACCTATGGAACTACTCCCTGGTGCCTTACCTGCTGGAAGCCGTTAGAGAAGGGCTCCAGGTGGGTACAGACAGAGGTCAAAGGACACAAAGTAGAGGGGTACCGGTGTAGGGTGAAGTTGCCCCTGTCATCAGCATCTATGATTTCTCCTTTCGCTTAACTCGTTTCTCGTTTTGTGGCCACCATTACAGCTGTACGGCAAGAGGGCGGCGTGGGAGGACCCGTCTAAGTGGGTGAAGGACACCTACCCCTGGAGATCTGTCTCCTTGCAGCATGACAGCCAGGCCCTGCTCCAGTTACGGCCAGAGGACGTGGGCTATGACGGCTACAGCTCCTCCAAAGAGGGCGCCTCCTCCAAACAAGTGTCACAGAGTGACACGGAAGGAGACCCACTGGTAAGGAGAAATTAAAACAAAGCCCTGAAATGCTGAAAGAAGGTCCAGTATGGGGATTTCGCTCTCATGGTGAGCGAGTGTTGCACCTTTTCCTGTCCAATTACTTAATTTCCTTCTATCATGTTTCGTAGCATCGTTAAACATTATTGAACATTATTGAATTAAGTTTCCGCCCTGAGCCCTTCTATCAGCACTTCAGTTTTATAGTCCTAGGACTGAGCAAATCAAATCAAATGTATTTATATAGCCCTTCTTACATCAGCTGATATCTCAAAGTGCTGTACAGAAACCCAGCCTAAAACCCCAAACAGCAAGCAATGCAGGTGTAGAAGCACGGTGGCTAGGAAAAACTCCCTAGAAATGCCAAAACCTAGGAAGAAACCTAGAGAGGAACCAGGCTATGAGGGGTGGCCAGTCCTCTTCTGGCTGTGCCGAGTGGAGATTATAACAGAACATGGCCAAGATGTTCAAATGTTCATAAATGACCAGCATGGTCAAATAATAATAATCACAGTAGTTGTCGAGGGTGGAACAAGTCAGCACCTCAGGAGTAAATGTCAGTTGGCTTTTCATAGCTGATCATTAAGAGTATCTCTACCGCTCCTGCTGTCTCTAGAGAGTTGAAAACAGCAGGTCTGGGACAGGTAGCACGTCCTGTGAACAGGTCAGGGTTCCATAGCCGCAGGCAGAACAGTTGAAACTGGAGCAGCAGCACGGCCAGGTGGACTGGGGACAGCAAGGAGTCATCATGCCAGGTAGTCCTGAGTCATGGTCCTAGGGCTCAGGTCCTCCGAGAGAGAGAAAGAAAGAAAGAGAGAAAGAGAGAATTAGAGAGAGCATACTTAAATTCACACAGGACACCGGATAAGACAGGAGAAGTACTCCAGATATAACAGACACGTAGCCTCCCGACACATAAACTACTGCAGCATAAATACTGGAGGCTGAGACAGGAGGGGTCAGGAGACACTGTGGCCGCATCCGATGATACTCCCGGACAGGGCCAAACAGGCAGGATATAACCCCACCCACTTTGCCAAAGCACAGCCCCCACACCACTAGAGGGATATCTTCAACCACCAACTTACCATCCTGAGACAAGGCCGAGTATAGCCCACAAAGATCTCCGCCACGGCACAACCCAAGGGGGGGCCACTTCAGTGGTCCAGAAAATATAAACATATTGGTTAGAGAGCTAGCACAACACAATGATTCAGGGCGGCAGGTAGCCTAGTGGTTAGAGAGTTGGGCCAGTAACCGAAAGGTTGCTAGATTGAATCCCCGAGCTGATAAGGTAAAAATCTGTCGTTCTGCCCCTGAACAAGGCAGTTAACCCACTGTTCCTAGGCCGTCATTGTTCTCAACTGATTTGCCTAGTTAAATAAAGCTTGAATAAAAAAAATAAAAAACACGATGAAGACTGAAATCACAGGCATGTTCTAACTGATAGCTGATTCTAACTCTGAATGCTGATTTTAATGACCGTTTTATTTGTACAGTGATATGTAAAATAGAGTCATATGAAAAGAGTTTGCTAAGAGTTTTACGTTTCCTGAAGCTAAGTGAAGTAACATGAAGGAGACCATGTTGGTGGACATAATAATAATAAATAATAAACAATAAAAAAAGAGACACAACAGTGAGTAAAGGTGGAAGCCAGTTTCCAAGGATACCAATAACAAACGTGACCGCAGATGACCTTGTCTTTTGAAAGAAGAAAAGACAAAGGGGGATTTAAACACACAACCCCCCCCCCCCCCCCATACACACACACACACACACACACACACACACACACACACACACACACACACACACACACACACACACACACACACACACACACACACACACACACACTACCCATTAAGCTCTGAAATGTCAGCAGCTCGTTATTCGGATGACTACACTTTAATTCCACTTTGTGCGTCGTGATAAACCGTGTGGCAGGCGATTCCTGGGGAGTTGAATAGGAATGGGCTTTCTCTGTTGGCCACTTAATCCTCAACACATTACTGTGTAATCATCAGAGGAGGCCTGCACAGAGCTGCCCAGCCCTGGCCGCTCGCCTCCCTATAGGCCCACCAGGACCATTACAGGGAAAATGAAGACCGCTGTGCCCGGTGCTTTCCATATATGGTAGGAATGGGCCTCTCCGTTCCTCAGGGCCTTGAGGATCGGCTGGTTTTCATCTTTCTTTTAAAACCACGTCTGATGTAGACCTGAGGAACCAGGTGTGTGCACTTGTGTGCAATTAAGCACGATGCAAGTGGAAAAAGCAACTGACACTCGGGCCCCCTGGTGTCTATCTCTGATAAAGGACCACTGCAATGTCACCTTAATGATAATACCCAGTCTAAGACCTTGTAGTTGTGATAGTGGACTCTGAATATCAATGTGGTGTTGGCTCTCTTTTTGTTTACCACTCTTTTTATTGGTTGTTTGTTTTCTGTGTTTTCCAGATGAACATGCTAATGAGGCTGCAGGAGGCGGCTAACTACTCCAGCGCGCAGAGCTGCGACAGCGACAGCGCCAGTCACCATGACGACCAGCTGGACTCGTCGCTGGAGTCGGCGCTCTAGACGAGAGCTCGGAGAGGAGACCTCAGATGGAGTGATGGAGCGAAGCGTTTTTCAGCGTAGCGTCAGCGAGACGTGGCGGCTCGAACACTTCCAGGCACCCCACACATAAGACAGAGAGATGTGTGTAGTCAGGAGATGTCTGTTAGCGGGGTCGGGGGGGAGTAAGCCCTCTGACAAAATGGAGTAGATTTTTGTGTATGGTGGTTGAGACACAGTCCTCCATTTCTCCACTGGATGTGGCATCCCAAAATGCAGGCTGCACGTACACAGTGAGAGACAATTATGTCTGTGGTTCTACACCATAAAACTGGAATTGACATTATAGTTTTATTTATGTTGATTCACAGTTGTTGTATTAACTACGGATGTTTACAAGGGCCAAATTCTGGTTTCGTTTACTAAGGTGCTGAACAAAAAAAGGCACGTATCCCTCCCGTCAAACCCAGACCTCAGACGAGCCACATGGTGCTGGTCCCGTGCTCAAACCTGTCCCTAGTTTACAGGCAATGCCAAGACCCTCCATACACCACTCGCCAACAAGCACAAAAAGAGCATTGTGTGTCGTCCAACCAACTGCTACTGTGAAACAATGGGCAGTGCCAATGTTACCGTTTGATTTACTGCCAAGTGCACTGCGACGTGTCCGTCCACATCCACAGATTCCTTTTAGGTTTTTCACACTAGCAGACCAGTTGTTCACCCTTTCCTTAAAAGATCAACAGCACTATACCAACAGATGGGTGATGAAGGGAGTGATGGCTCCTTCAATCCAAGGGCCAGGTCAAGAACAGTACAAGCCTGATATTGGTGCTTTCTCAATACAAAGCTCTGAGACAGGGGGTGTATTACTTCAGCCTTTGGCTCCCTGCTGACCATCCTGAGTGGATAGGAGATTGACAGGAACACACACTTCCTGACACACAACCATTCAAATGAAGTGGTCCCATATCGTCTCAGTGGGTGCTTTAATCTTAAAGGAGAGTTTTATAACTACATTTAGGCCAAAATATTTCACAAATCCTGTCAAAAAGTATGTTGCCCAAAACCATCCACGTTTGTTTCTGACAGTAATATTGTACAAGCATAATGGCTGTTATACTGTATTTGCAAGTAGAACTGACCAATTGTATAAAAGTTCAAAGGGGTGGGCATTTTTTTAGTTGTTGCTTTTACCCAGTTGAGCTGGGTTCACTTGAACTGTCATGAGCACAACCCGACCCTTTTGATTTTATAGCCTAAGGAGCATGTTTTAAGCTTTCTAGGGGGGAACATTTGAAGGAGACTTTTACTTTTACATAACAGCGTGTGGTAGGGACAGAAGCCATTTTGGATTTTGATTGTCCTTCCTCCATTAATGAGTGGGTTGGTTTTGCACAGTTAAAGTGGGGGTGTAAATAATAAAGTATTGCACAGTGAATCAGAGATGCATTCTTCCCTGTTGATGTTATATTACGCTTTAACTCGCTGAGAATTATTGTACGTTGCAAAAAAATACAAAATAGAAATGCAAAAACCAACAAGCTGTCAGAAACAGGTGTATGTCTTGTGGTGATTGGCTGTCTTGCCTATGCAGGAGGCATACAATGTACAGTATGATATTATTTTTTTTAACGCCGTATATTAATGTTCACTAAGTCACTGATTTGAGGAGCAAACCATTAAATTTATCAAGAAAAGCAAATCTGGTCATTGTCACAGATTTCCCTTTTGTGTATTCTCTGGAACTAGTATTTGGTGACACATCCCCCTATTCAACAGGCGAAAATTCACTTCACAAAGCATTACACTGTAACATTTCTGAATATACTTTCATTCAGTCTTGTATTCACCGGTTTTAGTAGAATCCAATTTTGTTTGTCATCCCATTCTGAGGTACTATTTACCTGCTGTTGTGCTATTTACAATTCCAAATAACAGGTGCTACTGGTCAACTAAATCTATCAGATTCCATTTTCTGCAGAAAATGTTGTCACAACCTCAGGACAAGCTCTTGTTGTCATCACTTGTCTGTGACAAATGTATTTTTTATTTTGTTTTTGCACGCATCATTGTTGGTCTACGCCATCAGTCTGCATCTAAACTTAGAGCCTGACACACACACACACACACACACACACACACACACACACACACACACACACACACACACACACACACACACACGGATTGTCGGTAAGACATAGCTCCCCTCCAACACAGCAGACATCTAGTCACTCCTCCCCGCTCCCCTAGGACACCATCAGTTGCCTAGTTAACCAGATGTTTTCACAACACAAACAGTGTACCATTATGTCATGGTGACGCCATAAAATTGCAATTACATCTTAGTTGAAAACATTGCATTTACTGCTTTGAGAGAAGAGTTTCTTTTTTGTTGAAACATTTGTCCTTAAATGTTTTATATTTTGTACATTTGTATGTAACATATCGTGTAAATAGACAGAGACAGCGATTTAAATCATCTGGAGGGATTTTGTAGTCTTTGTAAAGCCCTAATAAATGGTATTTGGTGTCACATGAGCAAACAATGCGTCCTGTTCTATCTCATGTCTCTGTTCATTTTTTCTCCACCATATCTTTCCTCTAGTACAGACTCGGAGATATCCCAAAGAAATGTTAAAACACACAACTGGTCTTACCTTTATTTACGGTCGCTCTTTGCTACTGTGCAGTTTTATTTGAACATACATTTGTTTGGGATGTAACTTTGTTCCTGCCAGAACCAGCACCTGTATCTGGACATAGAGTACAGCTGTGGACAGGGTTTCCACTTAGTTCTACAACTATGCCTAAACTTAACATTAACCTATCCCTCATAGAGAATCATGTTGGGGATGGAAGGTGCTGGCTGGGTAACATTATTGTGCCCAATAGATTATGCCACTATAACCGATTACTGTGCCAACAAGTGTTTGTCTATCATTCAGCTTTGGCTTACCTATCCGTGTCAGTGGATAAGTAATCTGGATGAGTAATGGCCAACCCTGTGAGCCACTCCAGAACTCTGAGTGCTCTTGATCAAATACACCATATTTGAAATTCTAAAAAGCTCACTTGTAAATGAGTGTACGTTCACATTATGTTGCTAGTCCAACAAAAGCTGGCGTCAAAGCAACTCCAGGCCCATTTGTGTTAAATGGCCAATTGTTATTAACAGGGGTTCCTTCAAATGTGCTTCAATTGATAAAAAAAAAAAAAAAAAAAATGTTTTAACTTAGTTTCTGAAAGTACAGAAGAGGAATGATTAGTAATTATAATACAATATCAGGTATAAGCAATAATACAATATTACAATACATTTATATTATGAACTGCTATAATACTAAGCAGTTACATTGATAATGAGAGATTCTCAATTGTATCCTTCTTGCGTCCTCTCTCTTTGCCGCCTCCTCAAAACCCATTGGATGAGAAAGCCAGAGGTCCCGCCCCTCTGACCCTTTCTTCCATTGGGTTTTGAGAAGGGGGCGATGAGAGAGGACACGGGGAGAATGCAATTGAGAAAAGACCCTTGAGTTATATCTGCCAGTAGTTACATGGGGAAACCTGACGATTCATTGGAACCTGATTGGAAGGATTTGGGAAGAAGGGGGGTGTGAGTGAGGGTTGGAGGTCGGAAATGGCGGCAAGTAGTGCAGACGAAATGGAGAAAAGGTTGGTGAAACAACAGCTGTGCTGGAATGAGGTCAATATGGGTGTCAGTTCTGATGCTATGGAGCGGGAGGATGAGGGTCAAGGACCGGAATGGTCGGTAGTGGAAAGACATAGGAAGAAGAGAGATCATGATACAGAGTAGTAGTGGATTTTCTAGTAAAGAAAGCATAAAGAGGGCCATGGTAGGAAGCAAGAGTAATGAAGTGTTGGAGTGGAAATGGTGATGGTGTTTGATGAGACCACAGGGCCTCACCAACACCCTATCTGACGAACTAATGCCGTAGAGAAAGAGGAAGGTGAAGTGAAATCAGCTCGGCTCATTGGAAATGGTAGATTGTAAATATTGTGTGGTAGTCCGGCTCAGCAAGAGAAGATACTGGACATGGAAAAGCTTAATGGAAAGAAGATGAAAAGCCATGCCCCTGGTGTTTATGCTAGATTGAGGGGAGTCATCACTGGGGTCCCAATATCTATGTCCACAGATGATAATTAAAGACAATGTGAAGGCATGCAGAGTGATTGAGGCCAAAACGTTGTTCAGTAGGAAAGAGGGTCAAAGAAGTGAAAGCTTATCAATGATGTCTTGCCGGGAAAAGTACAGATAGGATTCCTTAGTTTTAATGTTAGAGAATTTGTCCCATATGCACTGCAGTGTTTTAAATGCCAAAGAATGGGACATGTAACTGCTCATTGTAAAGGAAAGAAAAGATGTGCCAAGTGTGGAGGGGCACATGATTACCGTGAAAACAATGTGAAGGTTAAGTACCGTAATTGTGGCGGAGAACACGGTGCAGCACTTGATGGATGCCAGTTACAGTGAAAGGAGGATCAGTCATGATGTTTCATATTCAGAGGCAGGTTCTGATGGATCTTACATGGATGTATGTGTAGTGAGTGGACCTACTGTCAGACTGATGGATCTTACATGGATGTACCTGTAGTGAGTGGACCTACTGTCAGACTGATGTATCTTACATGGATGTACCTGTAGTAAGTGGACCTACTGTCAGACTGATGTATCTTACATGGATGTACATGGATGTACCTGTAGTGAGTGGACCTACTGTCAGACTGATGGATCGTACATGGATCGTACATGGATGTACCTGTAGTAAGTGGACCTACTGTCAGACTGATGGATCTTACATGGATGTACCTGTAGTAAGTGGACCTACTGTCAGACTGATGGATCTTACATGGATGTACATGTAGTAAGTGGATCTACTGTCAGACTGATGGATCTTACATGGATGTACGTGTAGTAAGTGGACCTACTGTCTGGGCTGGTGTTTCTGATGGTCCTGGCATGGTTTGGAAGCTTGTTCAGAAATCTTGTGCTCATGAATGTGTGGTGTCAAAGGACACTTTGATAATGAATAAAGTTGACTTCAAAGCTTTTATTGGTAAGGTTATCAATACGACTCGGGTTGTGGAAAGCAGAAATACCAGGTTGAAGGTTATTGTGGAGACGGCAAAAGAGATATTGGGGGTAATAGATGTTACTTTTGAAATGGTTGTTGACATGCTGAACAATCCTAAGGGTGGAGTGATTCAGCATGATATAAAGTTTAATGGGGTTTGGGAGGGGGGAGGGTGTGGTAGAAGTTAGTGATTTATTTTGCTTTGAATTTTATTTTCATGGTAGTACAGACTTGGACAGATCATGATTGATTGTACATTCCAGCATAGTATGTGGCGACATGCACTTTAAACGTTTGTTTGCGGACCGCCATGATATCATAGAAGAAGAAGAAGAAGAAAAAGAAGAAGAAACTGTACTATAAGCTCCACTAGGTGGAGGGGGAGGAGGACGGACACCTCAGCGGAAATGGAGTCCCTAGAGAAAGCAAGAACAAGATAGTTGTCAGGAGTAGTGCAGTATTATCATAAGGAGACGTATACTTGGAAAACGGAGGAGGAATGGAGGGAAAAAGAGAGGGAGAAGAGGTCTAAGAGAGAGAGGGAAGAAGAGGGTGAGCTTGTCGGATAAAAATTGTGGGGAAAAGGGAGATGATTTGTTAAAGAATGGTAGAAAGTGTAAGCAGAGGGAGCTGAAGACAGGAGGAGAAATGGAAGCGAATGAGGGTGAAGTATCGGAGGTGGTAGGTGTGGTGAAGTTATCGGAGACCGAGGTATGCACCGAGGATCAGGAAAAGGATGAGTTTATGACAGTAGGAGTGAAGTTTATGGAAAAAGTGGACTCTTGCCTTTTGGCTGATTCATTTGTGGTTTCACAGTGGGTGAAAAAAAGATTTGGGTAATGTGGAATCAGTGAGGGTAACCAGAAGTGGTCTAGTGATAATTGTTTGTGTTTCTGTTGGTCAGAGGGAGAATGCACTCAGAGTAAAACGAATGGGGGCAAGAAAAGTGAATTGTTTCACTCTCAAGAAAAGTGCACCAATGAAAGGAGTGATAACTGGGGAAGCAGTAAATATAAAAGTTGATCAGCTGAGGGGAAAGATTCTTGGTGTATGTGATGCTCGTCATTTGATGCGATGCAGACAGGGTGGCGAGAGTGGGGAACAGAAGAGTCATTGTCTGTTCTTTTGAGTTTTGAAGTTGAGTCTTTGCCCGACAAAGTGAAGTTAGGATATATAAGTTATCCTGTACGAGTGTATGTGCCAAATACATTACAATGTTACAGGTGTCAAGCTTATGGACATGTGGCAGCAGTGTGTAGGAGGGGGGGTCCAAGGTGTGAGAAGTGTGCAGAAGGGCATGAGACAAAGGAATGTGTAGTATTGGGGAAAGTAGTGGAATGTGTTAATTGTAGGGGTGCCCATGGAGCTGGGGATCAGAAATGTCCCGTGCGAGAGAGGCAGGTTGAGGTTTCTAGGGTTAGAGTAGTACAGAAGTTGTCATATGCTGAGGCAGTGAAGAAAGTAGAGGAAGATGGGTTAAGGGGGAGGCGTGGGGAGAGTAGTAGAGACATAACAGTACATAGGGATAGGCCGTAAAGTGATATAAGTTTCAGTAAGATTGGATTTTTAGCATTTATAGCAATGGTTATCAACTGTACTGCAGGGATGGAATGGAAGTCGCATAAAATGGAGGTTGTGGTGGCAGCTGCAGAGTGGTATTTGGGTGTGCGAGACTTGACATCAGAAGAGTTACAGGATGTGTTAAGTGGTGATGTCCCATCCTTTCAGGATGATGGCATGAGGTAGGAATAAATACATTTAATTAGTGGAGTAGGGTGGTGTTCATTTAATTATTTTTTTAATGTGTGAGTGTAATGTTAGATGGTAAGGTATTTATTTAGTACATTTTTATTTTTAAGCAAAGTACAAGGAAGTTGTACTCCAATCTAGTAGGTGGCGGTAATGCAACAAATTGGATGCCAACCGCCGTTAAACATCGAAGAAGAAGCCACTAGGTGGAGGCAAAGAGTAAGAAATAGACAGGGCTACGATAGCACTGGGGCGGTGCTCTTCATCCACACACTTCCTGAAAATGGGCTCGGAAGAGAGTTTGGACACGAAAGGAGCTTTGGTATCTTTACCAAAACACTCATACTGGTTTGACTTTTGGCTGTTTGTGATGTTTGACATCGCATTTTTCCTCGTTATGTATTTCATAGTTCCCTAGCTAAAATGGTAAGTTTGAGTACTACTGCAATACCACAGATAGCTAGCTACAAATGAGACTTGCTAGCTATGGTGGCTAAGGAAGTGAGAGTGCCAGTAAAGTTTGTTGTGTTTGGGCGCACCCTGTGTATGTTAAAGTTAGTTAATTTATCATATTAAAAAAATATATACAAATACCACTTTTTTTAAAATCTGGTTGCGATGATTAATGATGTGTTGAATTGTATCCCTTGCAGGAGTGACTTGGAATTCTACACTTGAAATGCTGCCCCCTTTAACCATGACCCCCTGTTGCCTGAAATGATCGATCTTTAAAAAGGAGTGTTTACACCACTGAAGTATAAGGTTTACACGCCTCGACCAGATTGGTGTTCAAATTATATTGGATGTCTTCCTTTGTTAGGCCTATGTTTTGTTTTTAACTGCCCACATTTTGGCATTATATGGAATATTTACCAGTATTTGTCAGTATGTCCAGAAAATAGCAAAATTGTGAGACCATAACATTTGAATATGCCTGTTGTTTAAATCAAGACAATGATTTGTGGCAGTCTGACTATTTAAAATGTGAAACTCAACTTCAAGACAACACCTCATTCTGGATAAAAGTGACTGCTAAATGACTGCAACGTCACAAGAACTGCAGGTTAACATGATGTAGCTAGTGGAATAAAGTGTGCTCTCTCTAAAATGTGTATTTCTGATTTGGATATGAGACAAATGAGAGAAGGCGACTTGATTGAGCCACCTAAACATGATGATTGGAACAAGATTACAGCAATAAGGGGAAAGAGATGTATTCCCGATCTCTTGAACAAAGATCCTACTGAAACTGCATCGGCATAAACCACAGGTCTGTAAGTCTGTTGTCTGGAATAAAAGTGATGTACACTATGATATAAACTTATGTAAATTCCTAAATAAACATGTTTTTTTTTTGTCACATTCTCAGATGTGCATAGGGGAATCATATTTACTAATAATTTTGACAGTATGTTTTATACAAATATATAGTTTGTTTTTGTATCTGTGTTTTTGTAGTAGCACAGTAAATAAAGACAGCTGGAAGTTTACACCAGAGTCGTGCCAATGAATGGTCGGTAGGTGGCAGTATAAGCGCCTTTTCCCATTGAAGGACCAGAGAGGAAGAAAACTTTCCCGGAAGATAAAAAAGAAGCGGAAGAACGCTAGCCTGCCAGATAGTGGATAAGCTAAACTATTATACTCCCAAATGTCTTTCTGGGTTTAATATAAACCAAACTAGTTAATTAAAGTTATATAAGTCACAACTCAATTATCCATAATGATGGAAATCTGTGTCACGACAAAACCAGTGGAGAATGCAGGTTCGTTTAAAATAAGTACCTAGCTAACGTTGGCTAGCTAGCAACTTGCGGCTACTGTTAGTTGTAGCAAAGATACAGACTGTCTAGGGTGGACCAGCCATTGGGGTAGACTAGCTACTAGAAGATGGATCGAATAGATAAAATAGTTGGGCCACTGATTCACATTTTAGCTACATCTTTATTTGCTAGGGTCTACTCAAGTTATGCGGCAATGTAACGTTATGCCTCCTAACCCGCACTACCAATAATTATTGTCCAAAGATTGTGTCGTCTCTCTCACCAAACTCAATGACCAATTTTTGCCCGTAGATATCTTCCTCCCGTTATCCTCTTTGCGCCTGTTGATACCACCTCTGAGGCTGCTCTCTGCGGCCATGTGGCAAGTAGCGCAACGAAGAGATGTCATGGATTATGAGAAACTAGAGGAGTTCGTCGGCCTTGTGACAGCGACAGTTCCAGACCTGTTGAATGAGAAACAGAGAGCCAAGCTTCTTCTGCGGCTGCGAACAAGGGTTAGTAGCGAATACAGTTAAGGATGTTGTTTTTGTAAACTGGAACCCCTAACAGCAGTAGTTTGGACAGTGTGTTTAGAGCCATCTGTGATTAAAACGGTCTTTATCTTGCGGTTTATGTAGCTGCTGATTAGTTAGGTTCTGTCCATTTTCCTGATTGCATGGGGGTTGTCCATGGTCCTGATGAGTTGGGTTCTATTGTCCTGATTGCTCAGGTTCTGTCGGTGGTCATCATTTGTTGGGTGCTGTTGTCTACTTCCTTGAATACTGTTATTCCTTTCAGGTGATACTAGAGTTGTGTTCCGCTGATCATACAGCTGATATCCAGATCATCCAACCCCACCTGGACAGAATTCGCCCCCCTGGACACACAGGGGTAAGTAATGATACTCTGTGGAGGACAACTGTTCAAATTGTCCTGGGACCATATGTATCAAACTTATCAGAGGAGGAGTGCTGATCTAGGATCAGGTCCCCTCTGTCCTTGTAATCCTTTTCATTGTGATGTAAAAGGCTTAACTGATCCTAAATCAGCTTACTTTGAGATGCTTGATGTATAGGGCCCCTTGTCTTTATGGAACCGCCTTTGCCATTCCTATCATTTGAAATGTGCTTATTTAAATCACTTATTTGCCTAGGATAAGAGAATTAAAACATTGACATATTGAATAAGAAACCGTCAGATCCTTTGCACCAATTAGCTTGCGCTAATTTCCAGTGCTTGCTCCTATATGTCAAGGACTGCAGTGTTGCTCCCTCTTATTTTCAGTGGTGGGTGACGGTGGTTTACTGTTCCCTTATCACTGATAAGTTCTATTTCACAGAGTGGAGATGCTGAGGTGGATGCAGAAGAGGCCATCTTCCTGGAGCTCATCCAGACTTTGCTGAAAGACCCAGCGGAGAGAGAACACTTCTTCCAGGTCAGTCTGCCTCCATCATATGTTAATGTCTCTCTCTAGCTTCCTGGTTCTGTTTAGTTACCAAAGACAATATTTACAGTCCTTGGAATTATATTGCCCCGGAGGGAAGTTTCCCATAGGTACAGATCTAGGATCAGCTTCCCCGCCCCCAATCTAACCTTGACCACCAGTGGGGTAAATGCAGAACTGACCCAAGATTAGCATCTAGGGTCAACTTCACCCTACGCCGATTATATCCCCATCTATCTTGATTCCAGGAGGTGTTTCCGACGGAGTACGGCGCCAGCTATGACACAGATATGCAACTACTTGTGTGGGAATTCCTTTCTAAACTGGAGAAGATACTGCCAGTACCAGACCTTGGACAGGTACCACAAAGTAACACCTCACTAGGTCACCTTCAGCTGGGTTCAAGTCACCTTCTGTTATTGTATTGGGAAAATCCTGCAGTGCTGATCATGATGGCAACATTTAGACTGGTTAAGTTATAGGAGGGTAATATCTTCTGTATCTTATTAGGAGAAGATATCCAAGCTGTACTGTCACTTTCTGCACATAACCTCTGCCTTATAGCCACTCTGGGGCCACGCTGTTAGCTGAGGTGCTAGCCAGCGGCTTCTCTGGTTTTCTTGAAATGGGCCTAGCATTTTGTAACGTTCCCCGGTGTGAAAAAAAAACATGTAAACTTTCGAGCATATTGTCACTCACTTGTTTGCATCTCTGCTCCTATAGACTGTGTCATGGCTCAGTTCTGCTCCCTCTGTCCTGGAGGAGTGTTTGCAGGCCCTCTCTCAACCTGAGGACCTGAAATCCCTGCTGCAACACCACACATGTCTTGAAAACTTGGGCACTCAGAGTAAGGAGGAAATATTGAATGTCTTTCTCTGTTACTACATATAATAAAATGTGGAGACTGTGGTATGCCCTGTAAAAACAACCACCTAATGCTTGTGCTGCCTCTCACATTATTAGTCTCCTTTTCCCATTGTATTCCTTCAGGTCACACCGTTGAGATGTCTTCCCAGGTCTTTGCCTGTTCCCAGTGCCCATTCTTCCACATGCAGGAATCCTACCTCCTCCAGCACATTGAGCGAAATCACCCAGAGGAGTACAGCAAGCTCCAGAAAACTGAAGAGAACCCAGCGCTTCCCAGGAAAAAGTTACCCCGTCCTGAATTCCCCAAGCCTTTCCCTATCCACGTAAGCTCTGAACCCGGTGCTCACACATGCCACGAGTGTGGAAAGACTTTCACTCGCTCGTCAGACGTGACCAGGCACCAGCGCATTCACACAGGGGAGCGTCCGTACACCTGCAAGGAGTGCGACAAGGGTTTCAAAAACTCCTGGGATCTGACGAGGCATCAGCGGATTCACACCGGGGAACGCCCATATATCTGCCCTCAATGTGGCAAGGGGTTCACCCAACTGGGCCTACTGTCCCTGCACTTCACCAGAACGCCTTGTGGCCAGAGTACTGATCCCCCACTACAGTCCACAGAGCAGCAGGAGGAGCCAAACGACAAAGGGAGTGGTCAGTACAAGTGTCAGAAATGTGGGGCTAGCTTTGACACCGTACTAGAGCGGCTGAAGCATAGGCAAACCCACGTGGTGAATCGCCATTACAAGTGTTCCCAGTGCGAGAAGATCTACGGCCGCCCGTCTGACCTGAGGAGACATCAGATGAAGCACACCGGAGAGAGACCCTTCCCCTGCGCAGAGTGCGGCAAGGGCTTCACTCACGTGTGGCTGCTGAACAAGCACCGGCAAATCCACACCAAGGAGCGGCCGTACCCGTGCCCGGAGTGCGGCAAGAGTTTCACCCAGTTACAGATACTGAACAGACACCAACTGATTCACAACGGGCAGAGGCCTTTCCAGTGCTCCTTCTGCGAGAAAAGCTTTACTCAGCTCGCGGGTCTGACAAGACACGAGAGGATTCATACAGGGGAGAGGCCATACCTCTGCACCGTCTGTCAGAAGACCTTCTTAACACATGGGGAGCTGGTAAGACACCAACGCAGCCACAGCGACTTCAGACCGTTCTCTTGCTCTCAGTGTCCCAAGAGCTTCAAAACCAAGCGTGCACAGAGTGAACACATGAATACCCACACAGGGGAGCGACCGTTCTCTTGCGCACACTGTGGGAAGGAGTTTGCCAAGTCTACTTCACTCATAAGACACAACCTGATGCACACAGGGGAGAGACCGCATCAGTGCGCTCAGTGTGGCAAGACCTTCCTTACCTCTGGGGAGCTGCTCCTCCACAGGCGAATACACACAGGGGAGCGGCCATACCCGTGCTCGGTCTGTGAACGGAGGTTTAGGTGTTCGTCAGACCTGACGATGCATCTGCGGACACACACAGGAGAGCGCCCATACTCCTGTATGTTGTGTAAAAAGTGCTTCTCCACCTCAACGCGTCTCAAAAGGCACCTGCGCACTCACATAGGGAAAGGTGTCTAATCATGGCGAGAACCTAAGAAAATATTGTCATGTATATTAATATATTTTCCAAATCATGTTTATGGACTGCATTACTGAATAGTATGAGGACAAAATATATGCATTTTACTCAAACTCAGCCTTACAACATGCCTCTATTAAAAAATACAATTATGCCTTTAATTCACATTAAACATTTTATTTTAACACTTGGTGTGGAATTTTTCTTGGCTCATCTCTTGTATTTCCCTGTTAACATTCCAACACAAATGTTGTACACACACATTTTCCAACAGTAGACCTGTTAGATCAGCCCACTGCCCATAAACTAGTCAACTGAAAAACAATATGGTGCTCCCTCTCTGATCAGATGGCTTTTCTGTTTCGTTAGGAAGTACTGCACCAAGCAAGATTGGTGTGAAATAATTATGTGTAAAGATATCCCTTTTGAGGTTAAAGCAACAGTCATGTGAGACATTTAGAAATAAGCAACCAATGATTTAAATGATCATTGGGCACAATGGTAAGGTATGGTTAGGTAATTATCATTTGAGGTTGAGTTGACAAAATTAAATTGTAACACTACACAAATATGCTTTCTGATATACTAAGGCTTTTTCTGATAATGGCGTATACCATATCAAGGATGAACATGTATTTAAATGTTTTATTTAGAATGCTTAGGTCATCCGTCTTTTAATCTGAGAAAATACTATGGTTCATTATGAAGTATTTTATTACAACTGAACTTTTCTTAATAAAGTATACCATTTATCATCGGCGGGGGGTTATCGTGTCGTTCACTACAAACCGTCACGCAGCGTAAACGTTAAACCTAACTGAACACACCCCTGGAGTCTAACGAGCTACTGACACCTACTGGTGGAGATCGAGTCGTGTCTGGCGACAAAATTCAGGTGACGATCAACATCTCGCCTGTAAACTTTACAACTGACTTAACAAAACAAGGTTCTACAAAATCCCTTTCTCTTTTATGATTCTGTCAAAACATAATGTAGCTAGCTATTCATGGGTTGCACCGTTGCCGCATCATATTGATGTCCAACTGATGCTTAGTCTTTCTGAACTGGGGCTAATGACATTGCTAAAGTAGATAACATTTGTAGAAAACAAAATTGGCATCATTATGTCAAGTTTACTTGAGAAATGGCAATGTTGGCATCATGAGCTAGCAAAGTTCGGCAGAAAAAGCTAGCAGTGCTAACGTTAAGCTAACTAAATGTCGATGCTCTCCCCACAATCGTAGCTAGCTAGCTGAAGTTATACTGCATATAAAGTCAATCTGGCGACATTACAATGATGACAAAAGCTTGTCCTAATTATTTTCCTCCTTTTTAAAATGTCATTGTGTTTCCAAGCCACGGTAATGCACTTCATACAATATCTTCATCAACACCAAGACCACATTAAATAGAATGCTCAGCTGGGCATCAGTCCAATAAAACGAATGTTCAAAACAATATTGTATGACGATACATCATGTTATGACACGACATTTGCCGTGGTTAACTGTGTTCCATTTGTTTTGAATCTAAGCAACTGCTACAATGCCGAAGAGAGGGAGAAAGGTATGTCGATTGGTAGACTATATTTGTAAAGGCTAAAAAACAAGAATTTATTGCCGGATAAATTACTGTAGAAGTCGTGTTTCAAACGGTGTTAACTTGAGTTTGTGTGTTTTTGTTTATTTTAACATGGAACTAGAAGAAGAGGTCAACCCCTGTAACCATTGAGAACGCCAGGTGAAATTACATTAGAAAATTGAGGCCCACATAGATCCTATTTAATTATAATATGTAATTCTATATTTAGGCCTATATACATTTTTTTCCCACAGAAAATAATCTAATGAATTATCTAATAGTATCATTCATGTCACATGAAACCCCAGCCATGGTAAAGGAAGTTTCTAATGAACACCAACAGAGTGAAGCAGAGACAAGTCAGTCTTTGTGGAATTCAGCTACGACTACATTGATTCGCCCAAAGTCAATACTTGTAAAAATATATATAATATTATGAAATGCTTACCTTGTACCTATGTTTGTCCTCAGTAGTTGCGTGCCTTTCTTTGTTTGCTGAAATCCTTACTTTTTCAATAAACGTTAATCAAATACAACCACCTGCTGTTTCCTTAAGATTCAATTGGCACATGCTCATTTTCACTGAGTTGCCATCTTAGAGCAACAGCAATGAGCAAACAGTCAGTGGTTGTATTTCATTAACATTTATTGAAAAGGTATGGATTTCAGCAAATAAAGGCACGCAACTACAGAGGACAAACATAGGTATAAGGTAAGCATTTCATTATTTACATTTTTTGAAGAATTGACCTTGGGCGAATTGATGTTGTCAGAGCTGAATTCCACAAAGACTTCTCCACAAAGCCTGTTCATCAGAAACTTCCTTCACCATGGAGGGGAGTTTAGTCAGCTAACACATAGCTGACTAATACATATATGGTCAAATATCTGCAGGAACAATGAGACGACACCTGACTCGATACGCCGTTACGCAGGAAAAATTGTGGTGAGCCATCAATTGTGAACTATACCTTTGCTCTGTATGTGGTTTCACTGTATAAACATTTGCCTTGACTTGTATTAATAAACCTGCATTATTTTAAACATACATCTTTCATTTACTTGTAGGAATACATTGCCCAGTCAACCACTGCTTTCTCTCAGGAAGATGTTTCCGGTGTTGGCCTACATAACATCTTGGGGAAGACGGTAGAGGGCCTTCTCCAAAAAGTGTGCGGAGGGGTCTCAAGCATCCTGAACAAATATTTGTATGGGGCGGGGGTGTTGTCTGATGCGGTGATCCCAGTAAATCTCTTGCCTGTAACTCCAAATGGGGACAATCAGAAAATGGAAAAAAGATGGCAGGACTGCACTGAGGAAGACTGTGAACTGATAATTATCCGACTGACAGGGACTGTAATTATCACCATGTTGGATAGTGTTATGGAGAGTTGCACTATGGACCCCACACACAGTTCATTCTTAGAAGAACTGGGGCTCACCGTGGAAATGGTAAAGATCATACGTGAAGTAGCAGAATGTGCAGCAAACGCCACAAGTAATGATTTCAGTCAGTTCACAGTCGGAGGAGTTCCTCTCTTTCAGAGACCACTGAGCAATCTCTCCTCTGGGCCCAGTCAACCAGCACCCCCCCAAAATGCCTTGCCAACATCCACTGTTCCCACACCTGTCTCAAAGGTGAGCTCAGCCAGTCCCAGATCTACTGACTCAGGGTCCTCACAAGTCAGGAAGCCAAGACAATCAACAGAAGGAGTTCAGAGACTCTCCGAAAGGCAGCAGGACCCAGGGGAGGAGATTACATCTCTAGTGATTGAAACTATTCTACGGTCAGTAGCGGATTTAGCCAGGCATGGACTTCTGCCAAGCTGCACCCAGTAGACTGGATGCCCCCTTTTTATGGAGCTGATGCAGAAAACAAACATGTGAAGCCAATTCATAAAAGCATTCATTAAACAAATATGTTGTTAAAAGGTGAGTCAGCAGTTTGTTTCTATGGCAACAAAAACATGAAATAAAGTCAAATGTACTACTGTTTTTTTATTTTTATATGAAAGCCTTATGAAGGGATTTAACACAGAACGTTATGTTAAAAGATGAATGTCAGTTACAGAGTCAAGTACTGAATGTGAAATGGCAGTGCAGATATCATGATATGATATTTTCCAACAACAAAACAATGTTGAACAAGACTCCATCCAAGAATACATTCAGGTCACCAGACGTGTTCTACTCTAGAATAATAGCATTGATTATAGCAAGCACGTTTTAAAACAAAGAAAAGGTGTAGAAGTTACATGCCTGAGTTTCTCAATATGGGTTTTTGATTTTCAATATTCAGGAGTTGCATATTCCTTTCCTTTGGACCAATGGTGGGGAGTAAGCTATGCATTGGAACCAAACTCAGGGCTCACCAGCCATACAACCAATAATGCAGTTTGAGTCTGTACCCATGAAATACATGTCAAGATGCTAACACTTGACAGGTCTTGTTCAGCTGACACAATGTGTAATATTTCCCTGTATATAGTCAACAGGTTCAGGTATTTAAAGTCGTCGTCGTCGTCGTCGTCGTCGTCGTCCCCCCCCCGTCCCCCCCCCACCACACACATTAAAGCCATGTATGCGAAGCAAATAGGCTACAATATGTATGCACACACACACATACAGGAAAATAACATCAAAGTCGCAATTGCAACACTGTTGCACATGGAGCCTGGTATGGCCTGTACATATGAGCCAGTGGACAGCGCCTAGTGCTGAAAACGTAAACGCGCTGTAGTCAAAATGTTTTGATTTGGACATTTGGCATCTGACGTAGCTAGCTAAAGTCTTCTACTAACGAGTCGAATACTTGAACACAAACAATCATCAACTTGTTGCTTGCTAAAAGAAACAGCAAAAATAGTAGCTTGCTAGCTGCCGATGTTTGCTTGATATCGTTTAACTCTAGCGTTTCGTCGTTTGTTTGAGGGACGCTGTGATTGATATTGACAAAGTTACAAAGGAGGTAAATTATCTTGAGTTATGGGTTGTTTGCCTTTTTTTTAATGAAATACATTTTCCACTACAACTGCGTTGCTAATTTATCTAGCAACGTAACTTAGCTGACGTTAGTTGCTGACAATGCAGCATGTTATTTAAAAAAATGTAATTCTTTGACAAATATTTAGGTGATGTTAATGTGTAGTAAACGCAGTCAATACTGAACCATACATGTTTCCTTACAGCTGGCAGAGAAAGCCATTAGGGAAGCTGTGCACACAGTTCTGACAGATGGACGCCATGGGGAGTTTTCAAGCCTAAGAATAATGGAGCTGAAATGCATTGATATGTCTAAGACACCTAAAGCCCAATCAACCTTGGAGTCCATTCAGCTGCCCAAAGACAGTGATGACAGCTTGAAATCAGGATCCTGTGAGGACTCCCTGATTGCTGAACATCATGCTGACCAAGTTGACGCCATCAAGGCATCTCTGAACACTGAAATCCACTCAGTGGTTACTACGGCCACAGTGGTCTATGGTCAACCCGAGGCACTGTCCAGTGAAGTGCTTCTGGGCACTGAAGGTAATGGAGATGATGCTGACCATGCTGTGGTGGGTTCTCTGACTCCAGACTATGACCTGGCATTGGTAGAAGGGCTGGACCCTGGGTGGCACACTGCCCTGGTACTGATGGAGACCTTGGTGAATCCTGGCAATGACCCTGACCTGACTGTGTCTGACTCCAGTGAAGTGTCTCTGATCACTGGCGACCTGCCAGTGGTGGACTCAGCTGTGGACTCCAGAGGGCAGCAGAGGGCAGAGGATGACTTACAAAGCACTGACCAGCTGCTAACGAGGTCCTGTGCAGACTGTGTGACCACAGAGAAGCACTATGCTGTACCCTTTGAGGACTCTTTGAACTCTGACAAGGAAATCTCCCTCAACATTAAAGACCATGATGACCGACCTGCAGTAGACTTTAGCAGAGATTCTGTGAGCTCGTCTGACCAGTCTTTGTCCCTTGTTGCCACTGCTCTTGGATCAATAGTCACTATTGACTCTTTCAATAAGGCTCTGTTGGTTTCCAATACGTTGGACCAAGGCAAAGATAACCCTATTGACCAGCCTGTAGTGAAGTCTCAGACCACTGAAAATCGAATTATCCCCACGTTGGTGTCAGAGTCCATTCAACCTCTCATCAATGAAATCCTGGAAGATAACATTATCTCAGCCCCTGATGACAGAACTCTGTTCACTACAGACCATGTAGGATCACGTGAGATTGAAATATTTATATCTAGAATGCACTTAGGCAGTGTTATCACCTGTCATGATGACCAGTGTTTGGAGTCAGACAGTAAGGATGACATGGTTGACCCTTTGTCTCACACCAGTCATAGCCATCATCTGTGCGAGTCAGTCATGAGGCCCAAAGGTCAAGTCCAACTCAGTGGACATACTTGGTCACCCTCTTATGAGACTGACGACTGCCATCGCTATGCTCAAGACCACAACATGATGGAATACAAATTCAAATACAGCTGGGACCTAAAGTCTGCGTGGGTTTCTGTGCCACACTACATTTTGACGAGAGGGGAGAGTGTGACCAAAAGGATGGATGGAGAGAAGAAGTATGGAGAAAAGGAATGGGAGAAGTGCTGCTCACAGTGTGACAGGAACTCTCCGATTGGTGAGTATTGTGATAATGATGTAGTTGATTATATTTCAAGACATATTTTGACCACAGGAAAGGGGTAGCCTATGTTTCCATGTTACTACAAGGTGGATTAAATAGATTCAATTGAATCCAACATTTTAATTATTGTGATTCTTAGTGTAAGGTTAGATTACAGGTATGTATTGATTGGATTTAAATTTTCCCTCTCGCTCTTTAGAGCATAATGGACAGTGGAGGATAGCCAGAGCAGTAGAGGCAGACACTGAAGAAATCCTTCCCAAGCCGTACATGAGAGACTTAGTTATGTACGATGGATTCAACCAGCTAAATGAGGAGAGAGTGGGAAATCAGCTGGTCCTCTCCTCTCTCTCAAGGGCTCTCAATGAAGTTAAGAAGGACAAAGCTTTTTGGAGGTCATTGAGAGAGGGGATCAATAAATTAATGAGGGAAAACGAGAGAATTAAAGTTGAGATGAAGAAGAAAGACATGAGGAACTTTAACAGTGCCAAAGAGCGAAGGGCAGAGAGAAAGAAGGAAAGGAGGAGGGAGCGAGAGCGAGAGAGGAACTGTGATGTGACCACATGGATGCCCTCCCGGTCCGGACTGGAAAGTTCCATTATAGGACTCCGTCCCAGGCCTCCGTCCCGGCCACTGCTCAGAGAACCAGTCTTAGCCAGAACCAGCTTCAGCCGCACCGACGCCAGAACGATAGAGGTTAGGGAGATGATCCTGCAAAGGAGCCGCATTGCCTACAAGATCAAGTGCCTGCAACGCCGGAAAGCGGCTGCTGAGGGGTTGACACTGACTGAGGGAGGTGGAGGGCCTGAGGATGGGGGTGACAGAGAGACAGTGATGGACATTACAGGGCAAAGTAAGAAAGCCTCAAAGGGCAAGGGGTCAAAGGGCAAAGAGAGTGGAGGAGGGGAAGGTAGTGACTGGGCCAAATTAGGTCTGGAGGAAATTGTGGAGATAGATGACAGGAATAAAGAGAAGAGAACCAAAGTACGGACAGGACAGAGAAGTAAGGACAGGCGAAGAGAGGAACGAGAGAGACAAAGATGTAGTAAGGAAACAGATTTGATCTCAGACGAATTAGCAAGAATGGACATAGAAAAAATAGATGGACATAAAGAGGATGAGACGGTGAGCAAGATCTCTGAGGAAAAGATTTCTAACAACTGTTGTGTAGAGACAAATGAGGGAGAAAAAGATGATAGAAAACAGATGAAAGAAAAGACAAACAGAACAAATGTACCTACTGATGAGGGAGTGATGAGCAAAGCATCATGGGAAAGAGAAGAGGCTGGAGAGGAGAATGCTAAGACATTTCAAGAGAGCTTAAAAGTCCAGGGTAAGAGCATAACATTCAAGTTAATGATAAGTATAATGTGTCATAAATCAAATCAAATTATATTTGTCACAACAGGTGTTGGTAGACCTTACAGTGAAATGCTTACTTACAAGCCCTTAACCAACAGTGCAGTTTTAAGAAAATACCAACACAAAAAAGATAAAAGATAAGAAAAACAAATATTTAAGGAACAGCAGTAAATAACAATAGCGGGGCTATATACAGGGTGTACCAGTTCAGAGTCAATGTGTCAATGTGCGGTGGCACCGGTGTCAAGGTAATTGGGGTAATTATGTACATGCAGGTAGGGTTATTAAAGTGGCTATGCATAGATAATAACAGAGAGTAGCAGGAGCATAGGGGGAGTGGGGGGGGGGGGGGGGGGGGGGATAGTCTGAGTAGCCATTTGATTAGCTGTTCAGGAGTCTTATGGCTTGGGGTAAAAGCTGTTTAGAAGCCTCTTGGACCTAGACATGGCGCTCCGGTACCGCTTGCCGTGCGGTAGCAGAGAGAACAGTCTATGACTAGGGTGGCTGGAGTCTTTGACAATTTTTAGGGTCTTCCTCTGACACCGCCTGATATAGAGGTCCTGTATGGCAGGAAGCTTGGCCCCGGTGATGTACTGGGCCATACGCACTACCCTCTGTAGTGCCTTGCGGTCAGAGGCCGAGCAGTTGCCATACCAGGCAGTGATGCAACCCGTCAGGATGCTCTCGATGGTGCAGTTGTAAAACCTTTTGAGGATCTGATGACCCATGCCAAGTCTTTTCAGTCTCCTGAGGGGGAATAGGTTTTGTCGTGCCCTCTTCACGACTGTTTTGATGTGCTTGGACCATGTTAGTTTGTTGGTGATGTGGACGCCAAGGAACTTGAAGCTCTCAACCTGCTACACTACAGCTCTGTCGCTGAGAATGGGGGCGTACTCTGTCCTCCTTTTCCTGTAGTCCACAATCATCTCCTTTGTCTTGATCACGTTGAGGGAGAGGTTGTTGTCCTTGCACCACACGGTCAGGTCTCTGACCTCCTCCCTATAGGCTGTCTCATCGTTTTCGGTGATCAGGCCTACCACTGTTGTGTCATCAGCAAACTTAATGATGGTGTTGGAGTTGTGCCTGGCCGTGCAGTCATGAGTGAACAGGGAGTACAGGAGGGGACTGAGCACGCACCCCTCTGAGGGGCCCCCGTATTGAGGATCAGCGTGGCGGATGTGTTGTTACCTACCCTTACCACCTGGGAGCGGCCCATCAGGAAGTATAGGATCCAGTTGCAGGTGTCTAGTCCCAGGGTCCATAGCTTAGTGATGAGCTTTGAGAGCACTATGGTGTTGAACGCTGAGCTGTAGTCAATGAATAGCATTCTGACATAGGTGTTCCTTTTGTCCAGGTGGGAAAGGGCAGTGTGGAGTGCAATAGAGATTGCATCATCTGTAGATCTGTTGGTGTGGTATGCAAATTGGAGTGGGTCTACGGTTTCTGGGATAATGGTGTTGATGTGAGCCATTACCAGCCTTTCAAAGCATTTCATGGCTACAGACGCGGGTCAGTAGTCATTTAGGCAGGTTACCTTAGTGTTCTTTGGCACAGGGATTATGGTGGTCTGCTTGAAACATGTTGGTATTACAGACTCAGTCAGGGAAAGGTTGAAAATATCAGTGAAGACACTTGCCAGTTGGTCAGCGCATGCTCGGAGTACACATCCTGGGTATCCATCTGGCCCTGCGGCCTTGTGAATGTTGACCTGTTTAAAGGTCTTACTCACATTGGTTGCGGAGATCATGATCACACAGTCAGTGTTACTTGCCTCGAAGCGAGCATAGAAGTTATTTAGCTCGTCTGGTAGGCTCGTGTCACTGGGCAGCTCTCGGTTGTGTTTCCCTTTGTAGTCTGTAATAGTTTGCAAGCCCTGCCACATCCAACAAGCATCGGAGCCGGTCTAGTACGATTAGATCTTAGTCCTGTATTGACGCTTAGGCTGTTTGATGGTTCGTCTGAGGTCAGAGTGGGATTTCTTATAAGCTTCTGGGTTAGAGTCCCGCTCCTTGAAAGCAGCAGCTCTGCCCTTTAGCTCGGTGCGAATGTTGCCTGTAATCCATGGCTTTTGGTTTGAGTATGTACGTACAGTCAGTGTGGGGACGACATCCTCGATGCACTTATTGATAAAGCCAGTGACTGATGTGGTGTACTCCTCAATGACATCGGAAGAATCCCGGAACATATTCTAGTCTGTGCTAGCAAAACAGTCCTGTAGTTTAGCATCTGCTTCATCTGACCACTGTTTTATAGACCGAGTCACTGGTGCTTCCTGCTTTAATTTGAGCTTGTAAGCAGGAATCAGGAGGATAGAGTTCTGGTCAGATTTGCCAAATGGAGGGCGAGGGAGAGCTTTGTACACGTCTCTGTGTATGGAGTAAAGGTGGTCTATAGTTTTTTTCCCTCTGGTTGCACATTTAACATGCTGATAGAAATTCGGTAAAACTGATTTAAGTTTCCCTGCATTAAAGTCACCGGCCACCATAACTGATGTTGATGTTGATATAAATGTTTGTCCTGTTTGTGAATTATGAGTGAACTGATTTAAAAAAAATACTTTCAGAGGTCATAGATGGAGAAGAAGGTCCTACAGGAAGAAAGTTAGAGCATCAGAAGGCCAGAGACAGTGAGGAGATACGAAACAGTGATGGATATGTGAAAATGAGAGAGATTGGTAAAAGAAAGGAAGTGGAGGTAGAGGTTACAAAAATCTGTACCTCCTGTGATGAAATGTCCATCATGGTTCTGGAGAACCAAGGCAATGCTAGGCCTATGACAGACTCCCAGACTTCATTGAAGGGCAAAGGAAAGCAACAACGTAACCTTCCATACAAGAGAACGGAAGGACTTCAAGAGGAGATCAATTCAAAGGGTGAAATGCTTGAGGGTGGAAGACAAGTCAACTTCCCTGGGTGCCAGGCACAGAAACACAGAAGTCCGGGTGAGTTGGGTGATGTTGCAGGCTTCTGGAGAAAGGAGAAAAGAGTCCACAAGGAGAAAGACAGAGAGGAGAAGGACAGAGTGGGCCAGACATGGCGAGACCAGGGGGGAAATGGCAGGGATCAATGGAATGGACAGACAGAGAGGGGTGGAGTTGGTAGGAGTAGAAGAGCTAGACAGAGAGGAAACCAGTTGCTGCTTTTTTCTAGGCAAAGGCAAAAGCACAGCAACTGGAATGACTCTCATCCATCAGAGAGCAGCTGTGACTGGAGGAGCAGGGAGAAAGAGGCGCCTGAGAAACATGTTGAGAGTAGGATGGATAGGCAGAGAGGTGAGAGGCCTCGGGAGGGGGAAAAGAGCTAAAGGAAAGAAATACTTTGATGTGTGTTAAATAAATATTATTTCAGATATCAGAAATTGGATTATAGAAGTTATTGGTAAATCCAGGCACATCATTGAAGGGGGAGTTCAGAGATGCAGCCATGGAATTACAGAGTACGATTAAAGATTACATATGATTCAGACAAAAGGAAATCCATTAATATTATTAATCACTAAGACAAAGTATGTTATTATATCCCTTTCTGCAAAGGGGTTGTGAGCGGGAAAACTATTTGATTAATATCCCTCCTCTATTCGCGCTTCAATATCCGGCAAAGTTGAACGGTGACGGTCATTTCCACCTCCGACAGTTTCCGTGTGGCCACAATCAAGACACCCGCTGTAAACAAACTTTCAGTAACGGTTTAATTCCAGAAGAAGTACATTTAAACAAAAAGATATGCATATCAAAACAGGTGAGTTGTGGGTACCGGTAGCTATTAGCACATTACTTTGTGACTTTCTACTTTGCCAACGTTAGCAAAACGTTCTGAAATGAACACTCCCGGAGCCGGGGTGTTATGAAACTTATCTAACGTAATGTTAGCTAGCCAGGAAATTGTTTATTGTTCCAATGCATACTTGGAAGACGAACGGTAGATTGTATGGCCTTATTATAGTACCTCCTGCTTAGTTATAAGTTACTGTTATAAATAAATTACGTTTCAGGTTAGCTGACGTTGGCTACTGTTAACGGTACATACACGTTGCTTTTCTGTTTCTTAGCAGACTAGCTAGCTAGTTAGCAAGTGGTTGCTTGGCAAGGCAGTTCGATAAGGTTATAACGTTAGTTACATAGCTATTTGCTCATATGACATACAACTTGCATAAAATGGTTAACTAGCTAGTTACAAGTAATTTAAGTGTCATTATAAAATTTGCCACTGGATTTTTTTTTCTGGATTCAGCTTAATCGGTAGCTAGCTAGGCCAACCGTGGCGTGCATTCTAGCTCTGCGTAGCTATGTGGCTAGCTAACGTTAGTTAGCCAGTTAACCCCAAGCCCCAACAAAACCTAACACAAGTACTTTGTGTTATGGGTACTTTGATAGTTAGCTAGTTCATAATTTCACCAATAAACCTTAACATAAATGCGTATTTTAAACTGTTCCCATTTTTTAATATTTTTTAAATTATTAGGGGATTTTAACGATCTTCCTTTGCCTTGTATATAACTTTAGGTACGTGGGAGGCCAACACAGTGTGCGAGTCTGACACCCTGTGTGATCCTGCTGGCCTTGTGTCCTCCACCAACCCAGAGGCGCACATTGGCAACCGCCGCCTATCACCTGGGTCTGGCAACTGTGGTGGAGGTGGTGGAGGCTGCCCAACTGGGGTTGACCAGCAGCCCTGCCAAGCTTCACCTCAGGCCCTAGAGGGCAACCTGAACGGACCCGCCCATGTACATGCCTTCACCTACCGTAGAGACAGAGATCGCAGAGGCCAGCACAAAGGCCGTGGCCCTCGCAGAGAGGGGCCCAGGGGGGCAGGGCGTGTAGCAGATAGGCCCCCGAAGCAGAGCCAGAAGGAGAGGTGGGTGGAGGACAGCCTGTCTCTACTAAAGCACCCACCTGCTTTTCCAGTGCAGGACAGCCCTGCCAAGCTGCAGCCAACCATCAGCTATGCCTCGAAGGTGAAGTCAGGGGCTGTGGGTGGAGTGCTGGAGGAGGAGGGCCGCCCAGCCATCGGTGTCCTGCTGCAGAACCAGTGGGGACTTAGTTTCATCAGTGAGGTCCTCCAAGCCACAGAGGGGTCAGTTCCCTGCCCTGCCCCCGTAGCACCACCTCAGCTCACATTTGGAGGTGAAACCGCCAACCCAACACAAGAGAGGCATCACACAGTCCAGGCCAGTGGTGAAATCCCAGTTCCTGTCACTACCTCAATCTCCATTGACCAGTACAGAGAGGAGGAAGCAAAGATCAATGGGAAGCTGCTTCTCACCTGTCGCCATCTAAAGGAGGCTCTGCGCTATCACACAATAGGTAAGGGCTGATGTGGTTGAGACCTCAATAATACATGAATTTATTATAAATGTTATTTTTCTGTTGCATCTCAAAATTGTGGTTGACGTTATATGCATCCTAACTATACCTTGTTCATTTTTAGAATGGAATGTCACCTGCAACAAACAGAAAGAAGGTGAGATGTTCATTATTAGAATTTGGACCGGATTCTCCATGCTGGGCACTAGAATCTCTGAAGCAGGGCTCATAATTTAAAGGATGTTTTCAGACTTCTAAAGTAGTCTAATTGCAAGAGAAAACCACATCCCACGACATCAGTGGTGTAAATTCAGTTTAGCTATATGCCTCCACCCCAAATTACTAGAAAATATGGTCACACAATAAAACCAGGAAATTAAACGGTGCTCATCTTTCCATTCAATTGTGGTGTATAGCTGGATTTACACAACGACTGTCGTGGGACATGGTTTCATCTTGACACTACTTTCGAGGTTGGGGGAAAAAACAGAAACGTTACTTCAAATTAAATTGTCTCTTTTAATGGTTTGATTTGTTAAATGTTGATATTTTATTATCCCACCATAATATGTAAAAACACCCAATAATACAAGACGGTTTAAACACAGATGGAACGATGAGACTGATCTATAAATGTGAAGGATCCGCTTGGACTACTGACTCATTTGTTCCAATTTGAAACGACGGGCTGTGGTCTCTTGGTTTAGTTATAAAAATCTTTGATTTAAACGCGTAGAAGAATAAGTGCAATGCGTGCAGTGAAGAACAATCTCCTGTGGTTTCTCTGTCTTTGAGGGCACAGTCATTGAATTTCAGGTTCTCTCAATTCCATGGTATTTATTTATGTTATCACTATCAACAGATTCCCCGTTGCTCTTCAGGGGGGGGGGGTTGTTCATATTTTTTAAATCAATTGCCATCTCCATTTTTAATGTTTATTTTTGAAGGAAGTTGTCTGAGCATCACTGGATGAATTTGGATGTTTCTCTGTCAAGACCTTCAGTGGAGGCTTGATATGATTTTAAAGAATCTCACCAGTGGAGTGTCGTCCGCATATTTAAAGAATCCATGGGCTGGGCCAGAGGCTTGGCATTTGTTACTGTATAGTGTACACAGTATCGGTGATTGTACGCAACCTTACAGGGCTCCCTTGTTAACCTTTCTAGATGAAGAGATGGCAGGGTTAAATCTCACCTGACTACGGTTTACAAGGAATCTGATAATCCACTGAAGTTCACCAGCTTCTCAATAAGTAGATGGTGTTGAAAGCGCTACTGAAATCAAGAACACAATTTTCACTAGGCTATTTGCATGCTCTAAGTGTTTGTGGTTATTCAACATGACCAGTAGGCAAATTGCTTTGGTTCTAGGAGAGATCCTACAAGTGACATCATTTAAACTTGCTGCATCTCGTCTGCAAAAACATTTGTATCATGCACCCTAATGGTTCTAAAGAAGGAAGGATACAACGTGAGATTTTTTTTTTTTTTTTAATCTAGTGGGTTTCCCTTTTCAGAAGTTCTTGCTGCAGCCCCCAAGGGCTAGATTGTATGAGAGGTTTGACAATGCTGTCTTATTTTCTGTTTCAGATCCCAATAAGGTAGTTTGGTATAAGAACTCCCTGGACCAGCCAGTCTAGTGACGCATGGACCTGTCTGCCACAACACCCCCCCCCCCCCCCCCACACACACACACACACACACACACACACGCACTCAGGTCGATGTCTTTACACAAAGCCACACTGAGACACTTTGGACTAACTCCTTGATGAGATCCACAACTAGGGACTTTTCTAACGCCTTCAAAGGCCTGCCTTAATGAATTGGACCTGGAGTTCCTATCAGCTCAAAATGATTCGTTTTAATGTCGTGTTGAGCTGGTCTTTTTAACAATCTTAAGAGCTGTCATTTTATTGTGAGGAACTGCAGTTTTATCAGACATTTTCTGTTTTGTCCTCTGTTGTGAGGGATCCGTCAAGCACTTTCTAATCTGTTGTGACCAATCCTTGGTACGCCTACCCTACCAGGTGTTTATTTTTTTCACAAATTTGAAAATGTTATACCTGCTTCATTTCACCGTATTTTACACGGGACAGATGTGTGATCATGTCTCCAGTTTACAGGGGTGCAGACAGCACAATAAGAACGCACCCTTCCCCTGTCTGATCCTAATGCTGTTTTTTTGTACCCTGATTGGGTGAATGTTACTCATGAATCCATATGATTACTCATGATCACACTAGCTCAGTTTTTATGATTTGAAATTTTAAATATATATAAAAAAAATACACTGGAGGATAAGTGAAAAGTATTGCATAATAAAATTGAATGAACTTGACATGCCCCATGGTCTTACTGGTAATGCTCATACTTCATTGTTTATCATTTTCACATACGATACATTAAACCCACAGCAGTATTTGCTTTGTTAATAAGGACAAGTTTAAAATGTATTTACTTTTTTTTAAAGTAAACTGGGGGCTTGACTATCCTTGTCGCCGAAGTTCAGCACGATTGAAATGTAAAGGTTATTTCCAGTTTAGCCGACATGCAGTGTTGCTAACGCAAGAACATTGCCTTTCAATTTCTATGGCGCTGAACACCTGCAATACGGACTGAATAAAGCCCAAAAATAATTGATTGTGATCCTTGGACGACTTGATTGGATAAATGCTCAGTGGGCGGAGTTACAGGAGGGGGGAAATCTGTTGCGTCTTGAGTTCCGAACTTGCCTAACTTTCTGCCTGAACAGATTTAAATATGTGGGGAAAAGGCATAGTGCCCTCACCTCTGCTGGTGCAATGCATTGATTAGGGACCAGAAGATCACAGGTTCTAATCTTGCTGATCCCCATCCTCGAAAAAGGTACATTTCAGCTTTCAGTGTAAAGCAAATTTTTATTTAACGTTAAGCCAATATTGCCACCTGTCAATGATTTTAGAAGGGATGATTTAAATGGTTTGATAATCCAGATCTGTTTAGTTGTAAAGAAATCTAGCTACATTACAACGCATCACTGACTATCTCCGGAGGTGGTCAGGAAGATCTGATTACAATCACTTTTAAATGTATACATTTGTCAAAAAATATGGGCGCAATCAGAATGTTGACAAGATCAGGACACGTTAACACCAAGTATAAACGTGGCTATATTGTGGACTAGTGGCTGGATTAAATCCGTATCGCGGAAGATCTGCATTATATTGACATTTAAAGGCATAGTTCGAAGACTTCATTCACGGTAAACGTGCATATGTTGGCTGAATCAGAAATGACTTATTTTAATGCGGATCTTCTGCGATACGGATTGAATCCAGCGCTAGAGAAAGCCAAAAAATATCAAAAGATAAAAGTGTTTTCTTCAAATGCGGGAACATTGCCTTTACATTTCAATCGCGCTACAGCGCAGGTTTTCTGCAGTCCGGATTGAATCTAAACCTAAAATACTAATGCGTGTGGCTATAAACTGTTGTGTTGAGAGGTTCAGAACAATAGAAGTGAGGCATAGAATATTTCTACATTCTTTCCCTCCATGACACCGCATACAATCCAGGTAAAGGGAAGGTGGGTGCAAGTTAGAGCCTGTTGGGTAGTGAGCTGTCAATCTCTCCAGGTCACCTCCACTTCATCTGTTCTGTACCTGCCAACAACAATGTTTCTCTTGTCACTGGATGGACAGCACAATATGGTAGACCTGTTGTCAAAAATATCCAGTTAACATCTCAATACACTTTCGTAAAATAGACAAGAACTTCCTGTAACAGTTTAGCAAAAATTGTTATGTAAAGGGAATCACTGTACAATAGAATGAAAGGAAATCATTGTACTGTACAATATAAATATGATAAATCACTGTACTGTATAATAGAATATAAGGAAAGGGATTCACTGTATAATATAATGAAAGGGAATAATTTGAGTTGCAGGTATAGTGGAATTACCTTTGAGTGATCCATGAGTCTGACAGCTCAGTCGTCTGACCGGACCGGAACATCTCCCAGCCAGCCTGTGCAATCATTGCTCCGTTATCGATACAAAAGCTGTGACACAACGAAACAGAATATCACATTTTAATAACGGAAGGATGTACAAAGTTAAAGTACATTATGAAATTAGCATCAACATAAGCCATTTTACTTGTATTAGTTCATAAATAATAAAGGTAAGCATTGAATGTCTTAGTTACACTTGTCAGATCCCTTGTATTGAAAACATAGTATGTAGAACCTTACCTCTCATCTGTAGCGAAGAGCTTTGCACCTCTCTCCTTGCACATGACTCCCATCATCTCCTGCAGACGCAGATTACCTACAGAGCAAAACCCTCATCAGCATTCCTGAAGGGTTGTGTTTGAGTTGTGCCCGTCTATAATCAGTGGTCAGCCAGATTTACATGAATTACATTGGAAAGCCCACAACCCCCACAATGAAGTACAGTTGACTTACAGCCAACGCCTCCAACGATGAGCACTTCCTGGGAGCTGCAGTGAGCCATGGCCCTCTCTGTGATCTCCACCAGCATGGAAAACAGGGTCTCCTACAGGACACACAAGTAGTGAACGGATCATTACACAGTGGTGTGCTCTGCCACCTCTCAGACAGTGATTGATGCCACCATGTAGCCGCCATCATTTTGAAGGGGAAGGGTGTTGCCGTGCCGATGCAGGAAACAGGCTGACAATGCACTGGGGCAGTTTATTGCTTTTGTTCTGACCTGTAGGGAGAAGCACAGGTCTTCTGCTGTACACTGATTACATTTCAACATCTTCCCAGCTGCTTCCTGAAAGAAAAGGGACAAATATGAACACATCAAACATGCACCCCTTATTATAACCACAGTCCATCTAACTATCACAAAAACCCTGTCTGGCTCTGCATCTTACCTCGATATAGGATAAAATCCCAGAGAATGACACGTCCATCCCCTTCACTGTGTATGGAAGCTCCACATACTGTGTACCCCTGACAAAACAAACAGGAAATCAATGATGTAAATATATACATCTGAAAATATCAACTGGCCGACAGCAATTCCAAAGAAAACACATGTACTCACTTCTTGGCCATCTGCTCAATGTTGTAACCAGGGCTGGGATCATTGGAAATCTGAGCACAAACCATTTTGATTCATGAGAATGGTAAAACAATTTATACAAGGTATAGTCCGAGTCCACAATAAATCTTAAAGAGAAAAAAATGATGTTGCTATCTCGCTTTAAAAACAAGATGCATGAAAAGAGGAGCAAATTGAAAATGATATTCAGCAACTCTTGTAAGACGATGGAAGTGGACTACATGTTTCAGCATGTAGCCTTTATAGGAGCATTACTTAATCAGGTTTGTTTCAGTTTAGTCCCCTGAAGAGCCATGCAGAACTCACCTTTATCACCCTGGCAAACCTGTCCAGGCAGTTGCCCACTGCAATGTCGATGGTCTCACCAAATATCCTGTAGCGCCGCTCAGAGTATGCAATCACCTTCATGAGGAAACATTGCATTAGAGCACAACTAAACCCAAAAACCTCAGTTGAGACAGGTATGAGTGCTAACTAAGGGGAAACCCTAAGAACTCTCAAGTTGTGCGGGGCATCCCAAGTCTGTCTTAGTAAGTATGTATGGGTGACTGACCTGTGTGTTACCCCCACTGACATATAGCACAGTGGGGTTATTGGCTTGCGTGATGAGGCGGCCCATCTCAATGTGGCCAATACAGTGGTTGACACCCAGGAGAGGCTTCCCCCACAGCTGGGCCACTGTGCGCGCCACCAGAGCCACCGTCACCAAGGGGGCACCCATCCCTGGTCCTGGGGTAAATAATATTGTGTTGGTGAAAACTGAATGGTACTACAGGTCAGAAAAGGCCATTTCAGCTTTATAGGAATCAGTGACATAGGAGTTCCTGACCCTTTGTGTATGCCACGCAATCAACGTCAGCAGGCTTCAGCCCTGCCTCCTCCAGCGCCTCCTTCAGAACTGTTAGGATGACACTGCGGTGATGTCTGGCTGTCTCACTAGGCAGGAACCCTGGGATGGAGAGTTAGTCTGTTACTGCAACTACACACATGAGCATTAGGACAAACGCAATTGTTCAGTTGTCATTTGAGTCTACTTTGAATTCAACCAACTTGCCTTGACCAGGGGGTGTAATGTAGGTGCGTCTGGGGTTTGAGAGTACTTCCCCATCCCTCACAATGCCCACACCAATCTTGTTGGCACTGCCCTCAAATCCAATCACTACAGTCATGACAGCTAGAGAGGTTGAGGGAGATGGAGAATTATATTGTTATGAATAAAATAAAAACTTGTGCACATTGAAAGAATGTCGTAAATGTCATAGCTAGTGGTCTTGTGTTTATCTGAAAAAAATATGTTCAGAGTGCGATGACATAGCTACAAATATCAGAAACAGTTGCATACATCAGTTCATACAAGAATAAACAGTGCAATGTCAACGACTAAAAAGTACAAGTGTTATTTTATTCATTATTCAAAAGCAATACGAAAAGTAGAACATAAGCACTAGAATATAGATATCAAAACAGTGTCATGTTTGGTTAAAACTATTAGGAGCATCATTAGTTAGCTAACACTCGGGTTGCACACCAGGTGGCGATCTAGATCTACCATCAATTATTCATTTCACATGCCAAAAACGAAGGCACATTAAGAGCCAATTTCACGTGTTTTAAATGAAAAACATTATCATTTCAGTAGAGAATGCAAAAAGTGTAATACCAACCTTTCAGTTGCTGAGTATTTCGGGTTTCAGACAGTACTCTAGGCAGTGAGGACCCATAACAAGAGGTCGTTTGATGATTTCCTTACATAATTGTATCTTTCAAGGTATTGTATTAACCAAAACAAATTGGAAGCTAATTATAGACATTTAATGTTTGACGTAAACAAATACATAACATGCATAAAGAGCTGATACCTGGTGCGTTCACGGATTCAGAGGAAAATCACATCAGGCATAATATAGGGCAGCCTAACAGCAAATGCGTGTCTGTGTGACAATGTTCCTCAAAACCCACTGCTTTGTTTTGGAGGAGTGACTGCGCGAGTGTGACACGGTTGAATCCTTTGTTGTGAAAAAGCAAAGTAAGAATACTTTGGGTTCTCTCTAGTTCAATTCTTAATTTGCAAAGAAGTAGCAGTAGCAGCATTAGTTGCATTCATTTTCTGCCAGATTGCTCGTGCACATTTCCCCCATTTATTCAGACTCGATCTTCATTCGACATGGATTGAGCCATAGGCCGCACATAAAGTTATGTATATGTCCTAGCTAACTAGCTTATTATCAAAGATTCGCCTGTTTTTGCAGTAGTTACAGAATTGTTAAATGGATATGTAATACAGTAATGTAAACATCTTTATCACATATCTGGCGTACAAACTAGTAGCTATTGTGGCAGTAGCTGATGAGCTAAGCATCGCTATAGTATTTGCTAAATTGGCTGCTATAAATAAAGCTAATGACTAGATCATATGTTTTTCTTTTCCCAGCGGCGTGTGTACTTGTGTGTGCGTGTTGTGTGTCTTCGGGGCGTGTGTGGGATAAGAACGAGTGCAAGTATGTCGAAAAGATCGAAGAAAAATGAGCAGGAGGCTGGAGATGGTGACCATGACAACGGCACAGGTGAGACATCTAGTCAATTGATGTTAACTGTTTTTTGCGATATGTATCTTACACTTACAGTATGTCTGAAGCAGAACAGAATACAAATGGAAAGAACATACTGTTACATCAGTCTCACTACCCCTCCTGTTTTCTCTGTTACCTTACAGCTTCCGCTGCCAAGAAAGGAAAGAAGGTCAAGGAACCAGAGGCCCCCATTCTGTACAGTGACCCTCCTGATAAGATGAACAGCAAAGATGGTCGTGCTGCTAACATGAAGATCACCTCCTGGAATGTGGATGGGCTCAGATCTTGGGTCAAGAAGAAGGGCCTTGATGTGAGTTTGGGAACCACAGAGTCCAAAGCTGCATTACGACTTGGCATTGAGCTATAAATCAAATTGTATTAGTCACATGCGCCGAATACCACAAGTGTAGACCTTACAGTGAAATGCTTACTGACAAGTCCCTTGCCAACAATGCAGTTTTAAAAATATGAATAAGAATCGTAAATAAAAATAACAAGTAGTTAAAGAGCAGCAGTAAAATAACAATAGCGAGACTATATACAGGGGTACTGGTACAGAGTCAATGTGCAGAGGCACCGGGTTAGTTGAGCTATAGTGCATAGAATTGTTAACTACACATGTGAAATAAGTCCACACACTACAGTTATACAATGCATGAGATTTAAACATTGAGACGTATGAACGTCTGTTTAATACTATTGTCTGGTTCATTCATCTGCACAGTGGCTGCACCTTTTAAACACTGATACATGGCAGTGCAATGTGAAGGAGCTGACTGGTTATTTTCCCTCTCTCTTGCCCAGTGGGTGCGTGACGAGGCCCCGGATGTGCTGTGCCTACAGGAGACGAAGTGCGCTGAGAAGTCCCTTCCTGATGAAATCACCTCCATGCCCGAGTTCCCCCACAAGTACTGGGCTGGCTCCGATGAGAAGGAGGGCTATAGCGGGGTAGCTATGCTGTGCAAGACTGAGCCCCTCAAAGTTACCTATGGCATTGGTGAGTGAATGGCTGATCCTGGTTACTCTAGTTGGCTGTGAATGTCTTAACTTTACTCATTCAGACTGTTCTCTCCAGGTGTCCTAGTTAACCTGCCTATCCCCAATCTGTCTGCAGGTAAAGAGGAGCATGATAAGGAGGGCCGTGTTATCACTGCTGAGTTCCCCACCTTCTTCCTGGTCACCGCCTACGTGCCCAACTCTGGCCGAGGCCTGGTGCGCCTGGACTATCGCAAGACCTGGGATGTGGAGTTCAAGGCCTACCTGAGCGACCTGGACAAGCGCAAGCCCCTGGTGCTGTGTGGGGATCTGAACGTGGCCCATGAGGAGATCGACCTGAAGAACTCCAAAGGCAACAAAAAAAATGCAGGCTTCACAGCAGAGGAGCGTGAGGGCTTCAATCAGCTGCTGGCTGCAGGCTTCACCGACAGCTTCCGCGAGCTGTACCCCGAGCAGGCCAACGCGTACACCTTCTGGACCTACATGATGAACTCTCGGTCTAAGAACGTAGGCTGGCGTCTGGACTACTTTGTGTTGTCCTCTGCTCTACTGCCAGGCCTTTGTGATAGCAAGATCCGCAACCAAGCTATGGGCAGTGACCACTGCCCCATCACTCTACACATGGTTGTGTAGATCAGTCTGGCCAAAGTGCTGGATCAATTGTTTCCCAGTTCAATAGTTTTGGCAGTGTGGCCATGCATTGTTTTCTCATGTTAAATGTGACCTAGGTGGCGGACCTCAGATGAAGTCATGGCATTCCTAACTACTGAAACTAATCTGTATGCCGGTGTGCACACTCAACATGAGTGAAACATCAGAACCTACTGAAACTGGGATTCTCAAAGGAGTTTACTTTCACCTCAAATCTTAAATAGTATAAACTAGTCACAATTGTCCTGTCACCCATTTGAAGTGACTATTCAACACTGTCCTTTACTTTCCCACCCACACAATGCACTCCTAAGTGACATCTGGTAACAAACTGCATAATCCCCGCAAGTCCTCTGAGGCACTGTGTTCTTTAAACATGTGAAACTGATGTTGGTGCTAAATAACTGCTAGTCTGTCATTGAAACATTGCTCCTTTGAAGGGAATGTGAGTCCTATTTTGTTAATTAATATTATATATAATGGTAATGAAGTCATTACCATTGAGTGAATATTGATCAATTAAATCATGGTACAGATTTAGCATGCAAACATTCAGACCCAGATTGATGGCCAGTATTAAGATTGTCAAATACTTCAACCTCTGCAAAGCTGATATGAGACAGTGGTATCTCACCCCTTACTGCCAATGTCCGGAGCAAAGTTTCTAAGACATGCCTGTTTTGTAAAAAAAAATATCCCAAATCATAGCTTGAGTTTATAGATGGTAAATGTACCCATGCATCTAATAAAGTTTAGTTTTAAGTATGCTTGAGTTTCCTTTTTTTGTTAGTAGGTTTTAAGTTGAGGTTTTCATTAAAAGACAGTAACAATTTGTATTGTTCATTGAAGTCTCTTCATTAAACTCATTTGAGCTACAACTCTGAAAATACAATGTACAATACATATGAAATGCATTTTAGCAGAAGGACATGAGGCACAATTCTTTTAGTACTTCTACATTGTTATAATCAACCAAAAACAAAATTTTGTCCGGGATTAATTGCAGCCAGGGCTCTACAGATTAAATCCAGGCCAAAATTGTGTCACATGAGTGATTCAGCTCACAGAAGAGCTGTATGTGCCTTGATGAGTAACAACGACACAGAAGAGCTGTATGTGCCTTGATGAGTAACAACGACACAGTATTTCTATCATTATTTCAGCTGAGGAAAGCCGGAAAGAATTCAAATGCATTTCATGAATCCTTAGATTAGGAATTATCACTAATATACTGAACAAAAATATAAACGTGTAATCATGTTTCATGTGCTGAAATAAAAAATCCCAGGTATGTTTCATACTCACAAAAAACTTATTTCTCTCAATTTTCATGCACAAAATTGTTTACGTCCATGTTAGGGAGCATTTCTATCGTGCCAAAATAATACATCCACCTGACAGGTGTGACATATCAAGAGGCTGATTAAACAGCATTATCATTATTTAACTAGGCAAGTCAGTTAAAACCAAATTCTTATTTTACAATGATAGCTAAACTCTCCCCTAACCCAGAAGACGCTGGGCCAATTGTCCGCCGCCCTATGGGACTCCCGATCACGGCCGGTTGTGATACAGCCCGGGATTGAACCAGGGTCTGTAGTGACGTCTCTAGCACTGAGATGCAGTGCCTTAGACCGCTGTGCCACTCGGGAGCCCAAGGATCTGATGGGAGCTCACAGGTGCACCTTGTGCGGGGGACCATAAAAGGCCACTTTAAAATTTGCAGTTTTGTCACAACACAATGCCACAGATGAGGCGTCAAGTTTTGAGGGAATGTGCAATTGTTATGTTGACTGCAGGAATGTCCACCAGAGCTGTTGGCAGTCTCACAACCGCAGACCACGTGTAACCACGCCAGCCCAGGACCTCCACATCCGGCTTCTTCACCTGCGGGATCATCTGAGACCAGCCACCCAGACAGCTGATGAAATGGAGGAGTATTTCTGTCTGTAAAAAAGCCATTCTGACTGGCTGGGTCTGGCTCCCCAGTGGGTGGTCCTAAGCCCTCCCAGGCCCACCCCTGGCTGCACCCCTGCCCATTCATGTGAAATCCATAGATTATGGCCTAATGAATTTATTTCAATTGAATGATTTCCTTATATGAACTGTAACTCACTAAAATCTTTGAATATGTTGCATATTGAATTTATATTTTTATTCAGTATTTATATTTTAACACTCCTGGTTGTCTACAGTCGACAGCTAACTCACCATTACATTCTACCAAATCATTTGATTGAAGTCTGGACAGAGACACAATCATGCCTCAGTAAATCTTAGTGGCATGAGTCTGCTGGTGCATCTTGAGGTGATATGACTGTTTGAACCCTTTGCCACACTCTGAACACAGGTAGGGTTTCTCTCCTGTGTGGGTTCTCAGGTGTCTCTTTAGACGGTTGGCGCTGAGAAAGCTCTTGTCACAATGGGTGCAGGAGTAAGGCCGTACCCCTGTGTGGTAGCGCAGGTGAATGGTCAGGTAGCAGGACTGGGTGAACTGCTTCCCGCAGTGAGAGCACTGGAACGGCTTGTGGCCCGTGTGGAAGCGCTCATGCTTTAGAAGCTCCGCATGGGAGAAAAACCCTTTGCCACAATCGGAGCACAGGAACGGTCTCTCCCCCGAGTGGGTTAGCTCGTGCCTGGTCAGTGTGGCCTTGTACACAAAGGTCTTGTCGCACTGCGAGCAGCTGAACACGTTCTCTCTGGTGTGGCAGCGTTCGTGTTTCTTCATGTTCCTCTCCCTCTTGAAGCTCTTCCCACAGAATGAGCACATGAAAGGCATTTCTTCAGAGTGGATCTTCATGTGACTTACCAGCCCTCCCTTGTAGAGGAAACCCTTTCCACACTGCTTGCACTGGTGTGGCCTCTCTTTCAGGTGGGTGCGCTGGTGTGCGGTCAGAGCAGCCTTGTAGGCAAAGTTCTTGCCACAGCTGCAGACATGCAACCTCTCCTCTTGGTGTGTGAGCAGGTGCCTGTTAAGGTACGTACTACTGCTGAATCCCAAGTCACACCTTGGGCATTTGTAAGAGAGCTCAGCCTCGGTGGCGTTCTCCGTGTGAGTCCGGAGGTGTCTTACCAGCGCAGACTTCCAGGAGAACCGCCGGTCGCATTCCGAACACCGATACACACCGTTCTCCATGTGGTTCTTCTTGTGCTCTGTGTATGCTGACAAGGACTTGAAGTTCTGCCCACAGATCAGACAGTCATGCTTGCGCCCATCCTTGTGTGTCTGTTTGTGCCTCTCTAGTGACTGCTTGAAGGAGAAGCGGCGTCCGCACTGAGGGCACACGTATGGGCGCTCGCCGGTGTGTACGCGCCGATGGTATTTCAGTAAGGACTGAAACTTGTAGCTGCTGTTACAGTCTGGGCAATCATAGTGTCCAGCTTGGCCAGTTTGGTGTGGAGCGTCTTCCTGTACTTCCCCCGAGTGGTTCGTCTCAATATGCTGCTGGACGGACGCCTCGTCTGAGTTGACGAATGAGCACTCGGGACAGGAGAATGGACACCACCCTGAAGGACCAACAAAGTAAAAGTGAAAACCTGATGGATTCAATAAGGGCAGGATACAAACAATTATTTAAGCAATGTATGTAACAAAATAATACATGTAGGTAACCACTCAACAGATCAAACAATTACACACGTATGCAAAACTAATAAGGTAATACATCTGTACCTGTATCTCCTTCCTTTGTTGAGACCACTGGTGAGCCATAGGAGTGTTCCTCACTGTTGAAGATAAACAAGTAGGTAGAGGGCAAATCCAAGGTAACAAAGTGACACAGAGACTCAGATTTTTCACATTAAAATGTATGTCAAACAAAAACCAATGATTGCAAAGTTAAACAAACCATACAACTATGCACAAGGACTACGTTGAACAATTTCTACAGAATTTTTCAAGGATACATTTACTTGATAAACAGTAGTTTGGTAACAGAATGACAGTTTGTGCTGTCTGTTACCAAACTTATTTTTTTGTTTGACATACATTTTAAAGTAAAAAATCAGAGTCTCAGTGTCACTCTGTTACTGTGGAATTGCCCGCCTAAAGCATTAATGCCATGAGATGACATTTGAGTAACATTTTATTTCTCACTTAAAATAACAAACTTGTTATTTAACCTTAAACTGTCTGCATCCATCTACTTTACCTCTTAAAATGCAATGGTGTGAAACCCTGGGGGTTCATCAAGCTTCCACCCGTCCTCCTCTTTGGGGTGGCAACCTTTCCCTTGAGCTTCTGCAGGTTCACCATCTGCACCTTCAAGGTCGGTTTCGTTTTCCTACCACTGGTACGGACCTTGACAAGTGTTACGACCTTGTCCAGAAGTCCAGGCACCAACACTGCAGGCTCAGATGAAGTGGACTGACCAAACTGACCATCTCCTTCCTGTTGTTTGAGACCCGCTCCTTCCTGTGGATTGTGACAGGATTTCCCTCCATCCTCCAACACCGGGTCTGTTTCAGGGGGTTCAATAGCCACCTCTCCTACAATCTCTTTAATCCCTATATCCTCTTTCTCAGACTTCAGGCTTTTTGTAAGTTCCTGCGTTTTGACCTCAGTGCCCTCTGTGTGAGCCTTCAGGTGTCTCACCATAGCCGACGCCCAGTTGAACTTCCTGTGGCACTGTGAGCACTGGTAAGCGCCTTGCTCCATATGGCTCTTCTTGTGCTCTGTGCGGGCTGACAAGGACTGAAAGGTCTCCCCACAGATCAAGCAGTCGTAAACGCGCCCATCCTTATGTGTCTGTTTGTGCCTGTCCAGAGACTGCCTGAAGGAGAAACACCGGCCGCACAGATGGCACACATACGGGCGCTCTCCTGTATGGATGACCTGGTGGGCTATTAGTGCAGAGGCAAACTTGAAGCTCTTCTCACAGACTGAGCAGATGTGTGGCCCAGAGGATGTTTGGTGATGGGAGGATGCTGGGTCATCCTCGGCTTCTTCTAGATGCGAGTTGTTCTCCAAGCCCCTCTCTTCATGGTTCTCCATCACTTTCTCCTCTTCCTCCACTTCTTCAGCGGGCATTTCTTTAGGCTCTTCTTCCTTGTCCTCCATGGTCTGTCCTTCGTCATCGTTCCCATCCTCCACCTCCTCCTGACTCAAACCTAATTCAACCTCTTCATAATCTGTCAGAGTTACAATTTCCACCTCGAAGTCATCCACAAACTCCTGCGAGGGTTCTGACTGGTTGTCACAGGTGGTCTGCTCAGTGCTGATCACCGTTCTACTGTGTGGCGGGATGGAGAGAGAGGACAGGATGCAGTCGCCCATGGCGCAGGGGGGTACTGTTCAAAGAGAGGATGCTACAATTAAAGTCAATCCATTTGGATGAATGCCATGTGCAGTTTTAAAATAGGATGCATTCATTTGCTACGTGTCACCCACCATGTTGCTCCAAATGTCCAAGACGTTTATGGTGCTGGAGCAGACTCTTCAGATCTGCTGGATGAGATATAACATGGGCACAATCATCCAAGACTGAGGGGGCAGTACCGAGCCATGCCATTGTCTGGGGGATAGATAAAATAATAGATATGTATCTACTGAATATTCCACTTCACATGGTTCCTTGCACAGTTTAATTAATCTGGTACTGCACAATGATTATTAAACAGTAGATGTGAATGGAAGGTATTCTTTCCCTCACCTGTGCGAGGTCAGGGGTCGGTAACAGTTGAACCAATCTGGACAGGAACTCCCACAGTAGAGTCTGCAGCTCGATGTCATATTGTGGTCCATACTCCACTGGGAATATCTCCTGAGGGACACAGATGAGGAAGAAAACCCATCCACATTATTTAATATACAGGTAAATGCAATGCAAAACACTTTACTTCATTGACCTGTAAATCCAATGCAAGAGGACATGTGTTCTATGAAGTCTCACTGTGAAAAAATGCTCTCTCTCATCAGGGTCTTTAAGCAGGGTCTGGACCAGCTCCAGAAAATTAGTCTCTGACGACTCCACCTCTGTGTCACTTACCTGTAGAATACATCAAATAAGGACACATTTGTCCAACATAGTTTATCTATAGCAGTGCATTTCACTCCACAGTTATTCCAGTCTACTCCTCCAGGAAGAAGGTATTCATTGAAGATCAACTTACATCATTACTGAAGTGGGTAAGTGGTTGAATCATGTACAGCTGGGTTAAGATGACCTGAGGTTCTACAGGATGCTCACTGCGACACAACTCCAGAATGTGCTGCAATAACACATACCCCATGCACCGTTATTCATTAGTTATATAGTTATAGTACGTCAGACTGTTACCATGGTCACCCCATGGCTTTTCAATCTGAAAAAGACGCACAAAAAAATATGCAGTAGTCTCTACAAGCCAGAATGTTGAATAAAATGATATTTACACTCAATTCACCGGTTGCCCGTGCTGTTGTCCTTTTGGCAGTAGGAAATAAAGATAACATTTCCACGGTTTGTATTTTCTATCTCCTGACGCATTGCACATGATGCACAATATGCAAACAATAGCCGAACGTAACCAAACGTTGTCGACCGAAGCATGTCCCCTTCGCAATCAGCTGGAACCGCATGCGATATACTACAAATGAAAAGTTGTCAACGTTTGGTCACGCTTGGCCCTTGTTTAGATATTGTGCAAGTGTTTACGTCCCATGCATCAGTATTGAAAACATATACAGACCAGCGTACTGAAAGTCGGGCTAATAACACCTCACTGTGGATATTTTGTCACCGATTACCTCCGACATAAAAAAATCCGCAGACAACAGGTAAAGTTTGTCCAAATGAAGTTTATTCAACATTCTGACTTGTAAAGGGACTGTTGTGAAATTAGTGTGCCTACACGAGACTAAATCTTCCACTCTTGGATTCTAAAAGGGATCCGAATACATCAGGGCTCTATCTATGCCTCTACACTCACTCATTAGGGTTGTAACACTCACCCTTGCTCGCAATCCCAAAATAAGTTGGGCCCTGTGCCTATAGATCAGCAACTCCGGGACCATCTCTGTCACCAGGGAGACAAACTCCGCCAGCATTGCATAATTCATGGCATCTCGCTGTTGCACCACCTGCCATATGGACGCTGACATAAGCTGAATGGGTGGAACCAAGAGGCAGAGGGAGAGGAGAGGGAGACCTAAAACAGCATGGAAAAATGAATAATAAGGGTGCAATCAGACAGAACGTCAAATGCATACACTGTATATACAAAAGTATGTGGACACCCCTTCAAATGAGTGGATTTGGCTATTTCAGCTACACCAGTTGCTGACAGATGTATAAAATCTAGCACACAGCCATGCAATCTTCATAGACAAACATTTTCAGTAGAATAGCCTTACTTAAGAGCTCAGTGACTTCCAACGTGGTGTAACCGATGTGAAATGGCTGGCTTGTTAGCGGTGGTGTGCGCTATTAGCATTTCAATCGGGTGACGTCACTCGCTCTGAGACCTGAAGTAGTTGTTCCCCTTGCTCTGCAAGGGCCGCGGCTTTTGTGGCGCGATGGGTAACGATGCTTCGTGGGTGACTGTTGCTGGAGCTTGTGCTACCAGCGGCATCTTCAGAATGCCTTTCTTCTTCAAAGGGTTCGGACATTTCTTCTCCAAAGGTTAGCTCTGACATGCTTGTGCCACCAGTGGCACCCTCAGAATGTGGTGAGTTCTGAGGGTCCCTCGCCAGTGGCCCATCTTCCAGCACATCTGGGGTTTCTTTTTCAGCGTGCTCCGGCTGTGCTTCCCCGAGGTCTGTTCTGATACCCCCGCACTAGTCCTCTCACCAATGTCCATTTCTTGTATATCGTTCATGGATGAGTCCTCCATCTCCTCATTCGGATCCTCACGGTCTCCCGTATTAGGTGTCTCCAAGGCAGTGTCAGGGAGAGACAAGAAGTTTACAGGAATTATCAGATTACGGTGGACCGTTTTCTCCTGGCCAGTCGACATGTTCTGTATCTTGAAGATGTGGTTGTCACTATTCTTCTCCGTAACAATATAGAGGTTGTTCTCCCAACGATCCGCCAGCTTCCTCTTTCCACGTTCACCCTTATTCGCCAGCAACCAGTGATCCGGGTCAACAGCATCAATGTAACAGTATAGCTTCCGTCCCTCTCCTCGCCCCTACCTGGGCTCGAACCAGGGACCCTCTGCACACATCAACAACAGTCACCCACGAAGCATCGTTACCCATCGCGCCACAAAAGCCACGGCCCTTGCATAGCAAGGGGAACAACTACTTCAGGTCTCAGAGCGAGTGACGTCACCGATTGAAACGCTATTAGCGTGCACCACCGCTAACTAGCTAGCCATTTCACATCGGTTACAGTGGCACCGTCAAAGAATGGCAACTTTCCAACAGGTCAGTTCATCAAATTTCTGCCCTGCTAGAGCTGCCCCAGTCAACTGTAAGTGTTGTTATTGTGAAGTGGAAACTCTAGGAGCAACAACAGCTCAGCCGCAAAGTGGTAGGCCACACAAGCTCACAGAACGAGACCGTCGAGTGCTGAAGAGCATAGCTCGTACAATTTGTCGGTCCTTGGTTGCAACACTCACTATAGAGTTCCAAACTGCCTCTGGAAGCAATGTCAGCACAATAACTGTTTGTCGGGAGCTTCGTGAAATGGGTTTCCATGGCTGAGCAGCCGCACACAAGCCTAAGGTCATCATGCGCAATGCCAAGCGTCAGCTGGAGTGGTGTAAAGCTTGCCGCCATTGGACTCTGGAGCGTTCTCTGGAATGGTGAATCACGCTTCACCATCTGGTAGTCCAACGACGAATCTGGGTTTGGCGGAGTCCAGGAGAACGCTACCTGCCCCAATGCATAGTGCCAACTATAAAGTTTGGTGGAGGAGGAATAATGGTCTGGGGTTGTTTTTCATGGTTCAGGTGAAGGGACATCTTAACACTACAGCATACAATGACATTCTAGACGATTCTGTCCTTTCAACTTTGTGGCAAAAGTTTGGGGAAGGACCTTTACTGTTTCAGCATGACAATGCCCCCGTGCACAAAGCGAGATCCATAGAGAAATGGTTTGTCGAGATCGGTCTGTAAGAACTTGACTAGCCTGCACTGAGCCCTGACCTCAACGAACACCTCTGGGATGAATTGGAACGCCGACTGTGAGCCAGGCCTAATCGCCCAACATCAGTGCCCGACCTCACTAATGCTCTTGTGGCCGAATAGAAACCAAGCCCCACATCTAGTGGAAAGCCTTCACAGGATGTCTAGTGGAGGCTGTTATAGCAGCAAAGGGGGGACCAACCCCATATTAATGCCCATGACTTTTCAATTAGATGTTCGAGGAGCAGGTGTCCACAAACTTTGTTATGTGTTGTACCTTCATTGGCTTGGAGAGTATTTCAAAAGAACATTGTAAACAATTTTGAAATCAATCTACAACATAGCTAGTGCATTCTCTGAAATTGTTAAATAACGTTTCGCAACAGTCTTGTGTAATTGAATGTAGCTTATGCATCTTAATTATGGGTACTGGGGCATATTCAGTGGAGCAAATGTTCATAATTGTTGTAGAAATATACGAGTACTGCTTGTGTCCTGTGGACTTAATTTTTGACTGGAAACAAGCTGTGAACATGGTGTCTTGCTGAACATACCCCAAAATAACTCAAGTAGCAAATAGTATATGCAGCGGCTGGCATATTTGCATGGTCATTTATTAGATACAGCCTGCATACCTGCATTGTCCGTTGCCGAAAATTCCGAGTCCATTTTGTCGCGTGGGCCAAATGCTGACTGTTGTTACAAAAGTTAGATGGAGGATCCCGTTAGACGACGGGATTTAATGCATCGGTTCCTTCCTGAACGCTACAGATTGTAGCAAATAATGTTGTGTACACTACGTTTGCTTTGTCTACGAATGTTTTACTAATTTAATTGTAAACCAGTTAATAACATGCTTGTAGCCACGAACGAAAAGCAATCCGGAAGTGATCCTGGAATTGCTGCGCGTCACAAAGGGTCCTGTCATCGGAAATGCATCGGATAGTTCACCTAGGAATGATTCAACTGGCATCCAACAGATCTTCTGCACAAAGCTACTCAAAGCCTATTGTTTTCACTACATGGGCCTAACCTGTTCCCCCCGCCCAACTGATTTCATTTTAATTACTGGTATGTGTGTCAGAGAAACAGAGCGCTACAAAGTAGAACAAAATACATGTATTGTGCTGGGAACTGTAAAGACAAGGAGACAAGTTGGCATCCACCTAAGGCTGGTTCATTACGTAACAGATCATTTTACAAATCTTTGACATTCTTCAAAAGTTGACAAACATTTTAATTTACCAGCGCTTCCAATAGACCAGCTACTGATTGACTACTAATTGGATGATCATAGCACTGATTTTACAGTTTAAAACCGTTGCATTTAAGATGCTGAGCATATACAGTTTTACAATAAAATAAGTCAAGGACATGATTGAGTTGCAACTCCCTTTGATCAGACACAAAATAATAATTGATAGCTATATTGCAATGGATATGAGCCAGATTGACAAGATATCTTATTTTAGAGATCTAATGGTGTTGAAAGATCTTCCTTGACAGAGACATTGTAGAATATAATAGCTGTGAAGGTAAATTTACTTTAATGAATTGTCTGCCATTTTTGCCAATTGTGCTGCTGCCCTTACTTCACACTTGGTTTGAATTTTCTCCAAAGTCTGAGCTCTGGACTGCCTCTGTCTCTGAGTGGTTCTCCATGTGTTTCTTCAGTTTGGACGAGGTGGGAAAGTTTTTCATACACTGGTTACAGACAAATGTCTGCACCCCTGTATGAAAGCGTTTGTGTCGTGCCAAGTCTGACGAACTCCTAAACTTCAGCTGACAATCAGGGCAGGGGTAAGGGCGTTCCCCTGTGTGAATGCGGATGTGTAGTTGTACCTCTGCGGGGGTGAGAAATGTCTTCCCACAGTGGACGCAGGGGAATGGTCTTTCCCCTGTGTGTATGAGATGGTGCCTGGTCAGAGCGTATGGTTTGGTGAACCCTTTCCCACAATAAGAGCAAGGGTAAGGGCGCACGCCGGTGTGGGAGATGATATGTTCCTGTTGGGATTTTTTGCTCTTAAACCTCTTGTCACACTGATTGCAAGCGTACGGTCTCTCATCAGTGTGGGAGCGGTGGTGCTTGGACAGCTCCCCCTGGGACAGAAAGCTCTTCCCACACTGAGAGCAGAGGAAGGGTCTCTCCCCGGTGTGCATTCTCTCATGTCTGCTCAGGATGGATATCAATGTGAACCTCTTGGGACAGTAGGAGCACTGGAAAGGCCTCTCGCCCGTGTGAACTATTTGGTGTTTCTTGAGCAGGAAGAGGAAGGAAAAGCATCTCCCACACTGGTTGCACTGGTGCGGTCGCTCGCCGCTGTGGGAGAACATGTGCCTCTTCACATCAGCTTTGCGCGTATAGCTCTTGTCGCAGTGCGGGCACTTGAACTGCCGCTTTACCAGGTGGGTCTGCCGGTGTTGGGAGCGAGCCAGCAGGGAGTGGAAGCTTTCGCCACACTGCTGGCAGATGTACTGGAGGCTGGTCCCGTGGCTCTTCCTGTGCTCCAGCAACTCAGAGGAGGAGGGGAAGCTCTTGCCACAGATGGAGCAGAGGTGGGGCAGGTCGCTCTCGCCCAGGTGGGAACTTCTGTGGTGGGCTGTCAGAGAGCGGAGGTTGGCAAAGGAGCTCCCGCACTTCTGGCAGGGGAAAGAGATAGATGTCCCACCATGTTTCTTCTCATGCTTGGTCAGGTCCCACGAATGCTGGAAGGTCCTGTCGCATTGAGAGCAGTGGAAAGGTCTCTCACCCGTGTGGGTGAGCTGGTGTCTCCTCACATCTGAGGAGCGAGTGAAGATCCTACCGCACGTGGCGCATGTGTGGGCCTTATGGTAGCCTTTTGCTTTGGTGGGAGTCCCAGCATTACCGGTTTGATTCTCAGAGTTTTCAGTTGTTAAAGTTTTTGAAGAAAGGAGAGGTTTGATTGATGTGAATATCTGGCGAGTGCTGTCGGGACATGGTGAAACCTCTGCTCTGTTTTTCCCAGACACATTGGGCTTGTTGTACTCCTCTGTGTGAATGCTTTGCATGTGGAGGTGAAGGCTCTTTTCCTCCAGACTGTGGTAGGCACACTTAGGGCAGGTAAAGGGGGTCACCTTGTCAGATCCACCTGGGAGACAGAAGTCAGACAAGGCATGTTTTATTTGCATGGCTTGGGAAAGAAATAAAGGGCATGCTAATTGAAAAATATCTTGAGACCACAATGAAAGACATGTAAATATACAATACATCTTCCAAACATTCATATTTTCTCCAAATTTTGGTCCCTCAGTTCTTGTTACTGTAAATATGTACAGTTGAAGTCGGAAGTTTACATACACCTTTGCCAAATACATTTAAACTCTGGGTTTCACAATTCCTGACATTTAATCCTAGTAAAAATTCCCTGTCTTAGGTGAGTTAGGATCACCACTTTATTTTAAGAATGTGAAATGTCAGAATAATAGTAGAGAATGACATTCCCAGTGGGTCAGAAGTTATCATACACTCAATTAGTATTTGGTAGCATTGCCTTTAAATTGTTTAAGTTGGATCAAACATTTTGGGTAGCCTTCCACAAGCTTCCCACAATAAGTTGGGTGAATTTTGGACCATTCCTCCTGACAGAGCTGGTGTAACTGAGTCAGGTTTATAGGCCTCCTTGCTCGCACATGCTTTTTCAGTTCTGCGAAAGATTTTCTATAGGATTGAGGTCAGGGCTTTGTGATGGCCAGTCCGACACCTCGATTTTGTTGTCCTTAAGCCACAACTTTGGAAGTATGCTTAGGGTCATTGTCCATTTAGAAGACCCATTTGCGACCAAGCTTTAACTTCCTGACTGATGTCTTGAGATGTTGCTTCAATTTATCCACAATTTTCCTCCCTCATGATGCCATTTATTTTGTGAAGTGCATCAGTCCCTCCTGCAGCAAAGCACCCCCACAACATGATGCTGCCACCCCCGTGCTTCAGGGTTGGGATGGTGTTCTTCAGCTTGCAGCCTCTCCCTTTTTCCTCCAAACATAACGATGGTCATTATGGCCAAACAGTTCTATTTTTGTGTCATCAGATCAGAGGACATTTCTCCAAAAAGTAAGATCTTTGTCCCCATGTGCAGTTTCAAACCGTAGTCTGGCTTTTTTATGGCGGTTTTGGAGCAGTGGCTTCTGCCTTGCTGAGCGGCCTTTCAGGTTATGTCGTTATAGGACTCGTTTTACTGTGGATATAGATACTTCTGTACCTGTTTCCTCCAGCATCTTCACAAGGTCCTTTGCTGTTGTTCTGGGATTGATTTGCACTTTTCACACCAAAGTACATTCATCTCTAGGAGACAGAATGTTTCTCCTTCCTGAGCGGTATGATGGCTGCGTCGTCCCATGGTGTATATACTTGCGTACTATTGTTTGTACAGATGAACGTGGTACCTTCAGGCATTTGGAAATTGCTGCCATGGATGAACCAGACTTGTGGAGGTCTACAATTATTTCTGAGGTCTTGGCTGATTTATTTAGATTTTCCCATGATGTCAAGCAAAGAGGCATTGTCTTTGAAGGTAGGCCTTGAAATACATCCACAGGTACACCTCCAATTGACTCAAAGTATGTCAATTAGCCTATCAGAAGCTTCTAAAGCCATGACATCCTTTTCTGGAATTTTCCAAGCTGTTTAAAGGCACAGTCAACTTAGTGTATGTAAACTTTTGACCCACTGGAATTGTGATACAGTGAATTATAAGTGAAATAATCTGTCTGTAAACAATTGTTGGCAAAATTACTTGTGTCATGCACAAAGTAGATGTCATAACTGGCTTGCCAAAACTATAGTTTGCTAACAGGAAATTTGTGGAGTGGTTGAAAAATTTGTTTTAATGACTCCAACCTAAGTGTGTGTAAACTTCCAACTTCACTGTATATAACCATTTCCCTGATGACTGTCAGAATAGTCACTGTCAGAATAGTTGGAGAGATCATTATTACCGGCTTCTCTTCCCCTGGGTGAGATGACATAAACCACGCTTGAGGCCTCACCGTTTTTCCTGTGATTAAAAACAAAAATATCACTAATTTGATGACAAAATGGCAGATTCCTTTTTAAATGACAGTACACCTATTCTATAATCACTCATACTTGTTCTCAGTGTTATTTTTCCTCCTCCAAGTTCTTGGTGTCTTCGACTGCAGCCGTGTAGACCGCCTCACATTTGACGTCGCAGGTTGTTGGGTTTGAAAGTTGACCACATGGGACGTGTCCTTCCCTTCCTGGTTCACACATACATTCACAGTCTCTGATTGGCCGTCCTGATCTGCCACCACCTCATCTTGGACATATGTTTTGACTGCTACAGTCTCTGTCCCAGTTCCAATGTCTTCACTGATATTAACGGCTTCATCGGCTTGCTCCACTGGAACACTCACTGTGTCCATCTCTTCCTCGGCTGCACTCATCTCCTCCCCCACGTAGCCATATTCTTCAACGACTGTCATCTCCAGATTCATATCCTCAGCTTTAAGTTCAACCACCTCCTCCCGCAGTGGAGAGGCGTTTGACGGTACGTATTCCTCGTTCATCGTCTCTACAATCTCTTCTTCCACCTCTGTTCCAACCTCCACTTCAGTGTAAACTGTTACCACTACCGCATCAGTGTCCTCTAAAGACATGGGGCCCAGCACGTCTGCCGAGTTATGTGACGACTCTGACCGGATTACAAAAGTGGTCGGCTCAGTGGTGACCACCATTTTAGGGGTGGACAGAGAGGAAAGGATGTCGCCGCCCATGGAGGAGGAGAGAGCAGCTGAACGAGAGAAAACAAGAACTGTGTCATAAAAAGACCTGCGAGTTTTAAACTACAAGACGTTGCATCATGATTTGGTAATCATTACAGGAGACTTACAAGGTTCTTTTAAATGTCCAAAACTCTTATGGTGCTGGAGAATGAGGTTCAGATTCTCTGGGGTAGACTGCATACACTCCTCCAGGACGGAAGGTGCAGAGCTGAGCCATGTCGCCGTCTGAAAGGGAATGTCTTTTAGAAATGCATTTTATATTCAATCAACGTAGCCTAAAGAATTGTGTTTGTCTTCCCAAAATGTACTATGCCTAACTTGTGCTAGATTTATGCTACATCCAATATCAGAAAGGCTAAATTGCCAAAAGCTATGCATGCCATATTGCTCAATACCTGCTTGAGGTCTGGTACTGGAAACAGTTGTTCCAGTCTGGAGAGGAACTCCCATGTTAATGTCTGCACCGCTGTGTCATAATGTCGGCCATATTGTTCCGGGAACACCTCCTGTTGTGGGAACATTATTTAAAAATTAAGGCAAGGTGATGGATTGTAACTTCAAGTACTTTTTTTCTTGAAGGCCTGGATGAGTAACTTTTCCCGGGCGTGACACTCCCATTGTTTTCAGTAAAACCTTGGCGTAAGCAGCGCGGTCCTGCAAGAGGCTCACAGAGCTGAGTGTAAAATTACCTGAAAGAAGCACTCCCTCTCGACTGGGTCCTTTAGCAGTGATTGGACAAGCACCACAAAATTTGATTCAGATGCTTCCACCTCTGCGTCTCTGTACTTCAAGACAGTAAACAGATAGAATCATCATCACATAGTGGCTGTGTGCACTCAAATCCACTTGGAAAACAACCAAGTTCTGTTCTAAAAGGACTGTAGCCCACTTACTCCTGTACATCCTGGAGTTACAGTGGGCATTCTGTCCAGGTAAGGTTGGATGGTTTGAGGGTCGACAGGGCCTCGGCACAGCTCCAGAACCAGCTGAATCACACGCAGTAGAAACAAGTATTAACTGTGGTACAAACCTGTAGCTGGGGAAACCATGTCATTGTAATCTCTCAATCAACTCAGGTGGGGAGTACCCATTCATAGGATTGCAGACAGTTACATAATGTATAGAACAGACCCAATTCTCTACTCATCATCATAGGAAATTCTCTTCTGTTCAATATATTTCATTTGCGCTTTTCAGGGCTCTCCATCCAACTGAATAACCCTATGCCCCCTGACTTGTCTCTCACCCGTGCTCTCAGACCTAGAATGAGCTGAGCTCTATGTCTGTGGCTCAGCAGCTCTGGAATGGCCTCTGTCACCAGAGTCACAAACTCCTCCAACTTCTCATAGTGCCTCACATCTCTTTGTTGAGCCACCTGCCACATGGCAGCAGACAGGAGCCGCAAGGGTGGAACCAGGAGGTGCAGAGAAGAAAGACTGAGAACTGGATCTAAAATGTAGGTGTACAAATTGACAAACATTTAATCAGAAGTCAGAACACTGTTCAAAATATATACAGCAGTAATATATCATTATGTCTGTCAGCTAAAGATGGCAGACATGCATTTCTCATCCAGTCGTTAAAGGATGGGGCTCCATTGAATATAAGAGTAGCATCAGACATTAGCCTTTGTCAGGATTAATTTGCATTAAGCAATAACTTTACTATTCAAATTGTCTTTACTTTAAATTGATAGCTAGTTAGATAGGATTACAAGCACACTTGGCTTAACAATGCAGTCATAACAACCGATTTTAACCGGCTTTCAACTGATAGCTAACAATGCCACTTTTTCCATGGGGCTTTTGATATTAGCTAGCATGGTAACGTTAGCTATACGTTATTTTCTTACACACCATTGATGTCTTTAGATAGTCCACATGCATCCATGGCTATAAATATACTTATGTAAAAGCGCAGAATAATTTGAAAACAAAATTATTTGACTGCTCCCTAACGAGCGAAGTAACATCGATCTACTTCCCCAAACTTCCGGTACCCAAGACTGGACTCAATTTTCTTTCCGCCTGTACCTTATCCAAAATAAGTAATAGAATAAGTCCTCCAAGCTGCCAACTTACATTACCACTAACATGGCTCTGTTAGATTTTAGTTGATTTCTATTTTGAAAAATATTGTAGCCTACCGCAAGACAAAAATAAGCAACGCTATTTTTATTACCTAAGGAATACTCCATTAAAGATAAAGAAGTTTTGCCTCTGGGGGTGCTGTTGAGCCAAAATGGGTGCCTTAGAAAATGAAATACTGTATCGTCTATTGACCAAGATAGCAGATTGATTAATATTATGTTTATCAACCATAAAGACAACACTCGAGCCTACATTTGAGAATACATATTTTCCCTCAGTTTTGAACATACAGTAGAGGCCTGGCACTCGCCTCTGAACAACCAGCCTGTGTACCGGCAGCAACTGTCCTCTTCATTCTGCAAAGGAAGGTGCGCAATACTTCACTCTTTTTAATGTCAAAACAAGGCGAGTAACCTAAATAAAAGAATATGCCCTTTGATGTATGATTCTTGGTCACAAAAATGCACATCTCAAAAATACAATCAAATTCCAAGCAGTGACAGAATTAACAATTCACAGTATGAGGCTCAACTCTTGTTGTTACAGGCCTCTAATACAAATGGCCTGTCTTACTTTACATTTCCAAAAAACAACAAATGATCCACCAAAGACACTACAACATATGAATAGCAATGACACACCAATATCCTCAACAAACAGCCTCAACTGCTGCATGAGTTCGCTCGTGTGTACGCAGAAGATGCAATCTGTTATAAGCCTTCCCACATTCAGTACACACGTATGGCTTCTCTCCCGTGTGGCTGAGCATGTGTCTCTTCAGTGGAGTGGTGCTGTTATAGCGATTTCCACACACGCTGCAGGAGTAGGGCTTCTCTCCTGTGTGTATCCGCTTATGTACTGTAAGATAGCAGGACTGGGTAAAACTTTTCCCACACTGCTCACATTTGAATGGTCGTTCTCCAGTGTGGTAACGCTGATGTTTCACCACTTCGGAGTAAGTTAAGAAACTTTTACCGCACTGAGAGCACATATGTGGCCTCTCCCCTGTATGCATGCGATTATGCCTGGTCAGATCAGTCGACTTGGAAAATCTCTTCCCACACTGGGAGCAGGGGAAAGGACGCTCTCCTGTATGAGTCTGTAAGTGTTTCTTCAAAAACCGATTGGCCTTGAAAGTCTTTCCACACTCGAGACAAGGGAAGGGTCTCTCCTCTGAGTGACACTGAAGGTGTTTTGACAATTCACCAGAAGAGAGAAAGCTTTTTCCACAGTCAGGGCAAAGAAATGGTCTCTCTCCTGTGTGAATTCTCTCATGTCTAGTCAAGATCTGTAGTTGTGTGAATCTCTTTGGACAATGAGAGCACTGGTAAGGCCGCTCACCTGTATGAGTTCTCTGGTGTTTGATCAAGTTCGATAGCCTTGAGAAACTTTTAGGACAATGGGAACACAGAAATGAACCCTCTTCCTTATGAGCATTCAAATAGTGTTGCCTAAGACAAACTAGCTGCGTGAAGTTAATCTTGCACATAGAACACTGGAATGGTCGAGCGCCGTTGTGCATTTGCATGTGTTTTGTGAGGGCATCAGAGTTTTGACATTTCTTCAAACACTGGTTGCACTGCAGCGGGTCACCACCGGAGTGAATCAGCTGGTGTCGCTTCATTTGGGATATCTGACTGAAAGACATGTCACATTCTGGACATTTGTGTTGACCCTCTTCGCTGGGAAACTGCTCATTCTCAAGGCCTGCTGGGAGGTTTAACTTGATCCCAACGTCATCATCAGAGACTGGCGACTCTGCTAAATGAGCCACACTGCAGTGTGTCTTTAGATCTTCCTCCCGATCGAAGCCCTCTCCACACGCGCAGCACTGGAACGGCCTTGACCCTAGGCCCTTTCGCTGGTGTCTTTTCAAGTCGAAGGAGTACTGGAAAGTCTTCCCACATTGGGTGCACCTGTAAGGCCGCTCCCCAGTGTGGGATCTCTGGTGTCTCCTCATATCTGTCGCTCGAGAGAAGGTCTTTCCACACACAGAGCATGTTTTGGAGCGTGATGTATGCCTGCCAGACTTCCCCAGTGTGTGGGGAATGTCTGAGAGACATGGGTTCAGAGGGGTGCTACTGGAAGACCCTGGAGGGGTTTCTGTTTCATTTTCTCCAGCAGGCATCCTTCTGTACTCCTCTGGGTGAAGCGCTTTAAGGTGTTGCCGGAGGGTCACCTCGTCGGCATGGTTAAAAGAGCACTGAGAGCAGGCGAAGACAAGAGAGGGAGCCTCCACCGTCCCACCTGCAGGGGAACAGAGAAAGGAGCATACTGTAAATTTAGAACGTTTTCAAAAATTATAATCCAACTTATTCTGAACCAGGCATCTGGACCATATTCAACATTGCCAAATCTATTCAATTAAAATGATGAAACATTCAGAGAATTCTAACGATATCCAAGTGTACCTATAGTACCATAGAAACCTTGTGTTGATATAACATTGCAAACCTTTATTTCCATTCATTGTGGAGCTGTCAGAAGTGGCGCTGAGGTCTTCAGAGTCTTCCCTAAAGATAGCGATAAAGCACAATTGATGTCCAATGACACTGCACTTGATTGATTTTATTTGACAGTTTAACAAAGCCATACAGACAGTACAAACATTTTAAAAACGTGACAGGGATAACACAATGAAGTCAATGACGCATTTCCATTGTGGTCCTTTTAAAGTAAATGGTGAAATTGCTTTAAAACCTTAAGTCCCCTCCCACCTCTCATTCTTACCTTGGGTCTGGAGACAAGTATAAAGGGACACCCCAGGTCCCATTAGCCTCCTCCTCCAATGCCTTGTGCTGCCCTCCATTGGGTCCTTTTGATCCCACTGTCTTCATCTGGAGTCTTGTGTTTCTTCTCAATGGTTGAGAGGGGGAGGACATTTGGAGAGGCAGGACACTGACGTCCAGTCTCTGGAACCCTAATGTGGGTTTTTGGTGCAGACAGGATGTGACCAGTTCAGGCTGGTTCATTACATCTTGTGGCGTACATTGGGAACTTCCTTGATCCGTGACAGTTTGGGGGACATAACCAGCTTCATTTCTCTCCTGCGCATCCTTCTCACGCACCTCCTCTGTGACCCCATTTTCGTCATGTAGGTTCTCATTGTGGGTGGCCGGTCTGTCAATTGTATTCTCTGCACATATAGGCCCAACTAACTCCTGATGTTCAACATGCTCCACCTCCTCATAAATCATTTCCACCTCTCTATTCATTGACTCCAGATCCACACACACATCCCCCACCTCTGCACAGAAAACGGCTTCCTCTGTGTTCATGGCACTGGTTTCCTCTGAAACAAGCTCAGTGTCTCCGTTAGGATGCCCCACTTCCTCACAAATAACCTCCACTTGTCCCTCTTGACGTTCTTCCTCGCTTGGCATGGCTACCAACTCCCGCTCTTCCCCATTCAATTCAGCCTGACTGTCTCTTGGGTTCTGTGACTCAGTCTTCTCTATACTAAACTCCCTTTCCTCTCTGGTGTATGTACTGGTCCCCAGCTCCACTTCTGCATACTCAGTCACTACTACAGACTCTGTTTCCATCTCTTCACCATATAAGGCTGGGTCCATACAGCCATCCATCAACTCTGATTGGATCTCTGTTTCTGTCTTTCTAGTGGCCGTCACCAGTACCGGAGTGAGAGACAGAGAGGAGAAGATGCAGTCGCCAGCAGAGGAGGAAGAAGTTGCTGATTGAGAGGTAAAAGGAGACAATTACAGTGAGATGTTATTTATTTTAATAAACTGCAGGGATGATATGAATAAAGGGGGAATGTTACAATCCTAAAAGCATTTCCTTGAATCATTCAAATGTAACAATTTGCATACCTCCTTTACTAATTCTGGATTTTTGTTTTTTTTAAGTGGTTTACCATTGGTGTCCAAATATCCTAGTTCTCTATGATGTTGAAGTAGAGTCTTCAACTGTAGAGGTTGAGATAGAGAGTTGACACACTCTTCCAAGACAGAGGGTGCAGCATTGAGCCAAGACACTGTCTACAAGATGGGGAGCACACATTAATATAATATGCATCAATCAATCGGTCCAGTTGTTCTTCAATAAAATATTCTAAATGCCCATTATCTTAAATAAAATGCGCCAAGATGTCTCATGTCTAATACATATACAAAGTAACCAATGTAACGTTTTGTGAAGAGTGCTGCAGTGCTACATGAGATGTGTCAGCATGTTAATTCAGCGTGGACATTATGACATGAAAGATGCACACATTCTTTATGCAAACATTCCAATAAGCCAACTTTATTCACAAGCTCATGCTTGATAACGGAGGTCAAAGGAGTGGTCTAATGACGAGGTTCTGCATGAGTACCTGTTTGAGGTCTGGTACTGGAAGGAGCTGCTCCAGCCTGGAGAGAAACTCCCACATTAATCCTTGCAGGGCAGAGTCATACTTGGGTCCATAGTCTACAGGAAACACTTCCTAATGGGAGAGATGAAAAAGACAGGGGGATCAATTATTTGGCTGGCTACTTTTCACATTTCTTTCAAAGATTAAATGTAGCCTAAGAATATGAAGCGATAGGTTTATTATCACAAAAACATAAAACATTGACAATGTAGCCTAGATACTACTGGTTTTATCTGTTTTGTTATACCAATGTTGACAGACCATACAAATGTTCAAACTTTGATGTTTAAAAAACTGAACCAACAAAACCATATACTGACCTGGAAGAAATGTTTCCTCTCAACTGGGTCTTGGATGAGAGTTTGTACCAGTGAAAGGAAATTTGATTTAGAGGCTTCCGCTTCTGCGCAACAAAACTGGGGAAATAACCTCTTGAATAAATGTACTGTAATTCTGACAAGATCGAGAGAGAAAACATCATTACAGAGGATTGAGGAATATCTTAAAACTCACGTCTGCATCCCCCGGATGTGATCTTGCAGCGTGGATCCTGTCCAGATGGCTCTGAAGTCCTGCTGTCTGCTCCGTGCGGCACAACTCCAAAACCAACTGGGGGGAAAAACAGATTATTCCTACAAGAACACTGTTGGGTAAACAACTTGGCCTAACCTTTCTTTTCAAATATTCCATTCCCTGTTTCATGACTAAAATATAATTTCTTACAACTCATTACTAAATTAACCATGTTCTTTTCAAGTAACAGGACAAATCTGGATATATAGATTTTGTGGTTTTCACTCCTGGTTCTTTTGGACCGTGAAAGATGTGTGTGTGTGTGGGCGCTATGACAGAGTCAAAGTTACTGCAAATAATCACCTCCTCTCTCTCTCTCACCTTTGCTCGTAAGCCCAACATGAGCTGGGTTCTCTGTCTGAAACTGAGCAGCTCTGGAACCGTCTCTGTAACAAATGTCACAAACTCTTCCAGCTTCCCGTAGTCCATTATATCCCCTCGTTGGGCCACTTGCCACATCGCTGCAGAAAACAGCCGCAGCGGTGGGATGAACAGGCGCAGGGCAGGTAGAGGAAAAGATAACCCTATGAATGAACATATCGCAGGCAGTAAGCAGCTGCACTGACTGAGCCAAACAAGAGCACACATAGCTAGGCTATGACTAGAAGAGTAAAACATTGATACTACTTGCTATAGCTAACTACGCATTGCATTTTAAGTAGATTGTGTCTGAATGCAGACCACATAAAAGCGATAATTAAACGGAAAAAAGCATTGATTCCATACATAGTTACACCACAAGTAGCTAGCTACAGGGCTACGATTGGAAAGTTGGCTTGCTAGCTGGAACCCCTGCCTGCTCTGCTTCTGTCTGGTGGAAGCTTCCAATGCGACAACTATAAACTTACCCGTATTCACCACCGGTTCCGTTAAATTCCGATAATCCATTATTATCAGTCACAGGGACGTCCTTAACTAAACCCAAGCAATCATTTAGTCACTTGGCTGAAATATCTGTTTACCTGGAAGTTATATATTTTTTCTCATTTTGCAGGAAGTCGCTTAAAAAAACATTAGTTCCGGTTTATATTCGCCTTCAGAATAAAAGTTACGATCATGGGAAACGCTATATCACAGATTGAACAATGAGACAGGTACTGGATGTATAAATATCCGATTGGCCTTTCCACTCGGAAGCCCACTGACGGGAGTGGGATGGGAGAAGATGGAGCGAGATGGATTTTGGCCTACATTCTGAACATTTTCTCATTAATGAAACATTTGATCTCAATACAGTTTTCTGTTCCCAAAACTAAAATATGTTATGAATAGAGTGGACTAAGTTTTGTCAAAGTGTTTTTTAATCGCGTTGTTTATGAGTGAAAAGTTGACTTGAGTTATTGCACACGTGCATTTTAGAGTAGGCGTTCCCTAACGGATATATGCAGTTGTCTGCTAGAACGGGCCTATAGGATCTCGTGCTTGGCTCTGCCCACCTCCTTGCTTGTTCTTCGTACTATGACTCATCTGCTCCCATTGGAAACTACAGGCTGTGGTCTATCTTGGTTTAGTGATACAAATCTTTGGCTAGATCGTCTCTAGTAATCAGTGAATCATCTCACAAATGCTAATATAATGCAATAAACTCCTCTGATGTTGCCAAAAAAGTCAATTTAATTCAAATGACAAAAAAATAATCTACAACACGTTTCATACAATATTAAAATAAAGGTTAATAAAAGAAATGTAACCATAAAAATAATGAGTGCATTCTTAATGAAAAGTTCAGCAATCACAGAAAAAACAATACTTGAAGTATTGGACTGGATATACCCACTACGATAAGTAGCTTAAAGGCAATTTACACCCAATAACGATCTTTTAAAAAAAAATGTAATTAGTCCATTGATGATGTTTCGCTTGTCAGGAATCAAGATTTTAAAATATGTAACTTTTAAAGTGCATTCGGAAAGTATTCAGAGCCCTTGACTTTTTCCACATTTTATGTTACAACCTACACAATACCGAAGGTTACATATGTAACCACGGTTATGTGAGCTATTTGGATCACTCCAATATATTGGTATCACTCCGCGGCGGAGGGATACATCCGAGGTGAGGATTAACAGATTTACTCCCGTGTACACCTGTGTCACGGCTGGGGTTTGCCCCTATATATATATATATATATATATATATATATATATATAGAACCCATGGCCGCGACATGCGTTCTCTACATCATTTTTGAGGCGACTCTAGCACCGTAGAGGATTGGAGTGATCCAAATAGCTCACATAACCGTGGTTACATACATAACTTTAGTTATATTCCACTATATTGGATCACTCCAATATATTGGTATACCCGTACCAGATTAGTCGGTGCTAGAGGGACCTGACCAGCCTGCGGCGAAATCCAAGTGCGAGACCGAGACGCAGGGGCCGTCAATGTGGAACGGGAGGCGACGCCCAGGACCGCTGAACCAACCGCAGAGGGAGGTGCCACATTTACCTGATAGTACCTAGCAAAAAGTGCACAAGGACAAAGCAGACAAAGAGCTGGTCTGTTGTTCTAACTGACCGTGTCCGCTCCACATAGGCAGCCAGTGCCCTCACAGGGCACAACATGCCGGAGGGAGAGCCCAGAATCCCCCGCCACTGCCGGAGGGTCGTAAGCAGACAGGATAAAAGGTATGTTCACATGCCTGTCTGACAGAACTTTCGCGAAGAATAAAGGGTTGGGGCGGAGAGATGTATTCCTCCCCCGGGGTCCATCCGGTAGCACTCAGAACTTACTGAAAGAGCATAGAGCTCACCCACCCTCTTCATGGAGCTCACCCACCCTCTTCATAGAGCTCACCCACCCTCTTCATGGAGCTCACCCACCCTCTTCATGGAAGTAATCTCTACCAAGAAGCCACCTTCATAGAGAGGTGTTTCAGGTAGGCAGACTCCAATAGTTTGAAAGGAAGAATTGGATGTGTGCCAAGACCACATCCAGATCCCAGCTCGCCATTGAGCGGGTCCTTGCTGGACGCAGACGACGAACCCCCTTCATAAACCTGGAGACCAAGGGACAGCGCCCCACTGGCCTGTCCATCCACCCCACATGGCAGGCAGATATAGCGGCCAAATACCCTCTCAATGTAGAGGTTGTCAAGCCCTCATCCAAGCGAGACTGCAGGTATTGGAGGACATACTGCACCCTGCATGACTCGGGCACAACCTCAATACCAGTGCACCAAGAGCAGAACAACCGCCAGTGCAACTGGTATGCCGCGGTTGTAGCCGGTGCCCTTGCGTTCTGCATGGTGTTCATTACACCCTCCTGTAGTCCTAACATGGACCATTGGTGCCGTTCAGTGGCCAAGCCCACAGACTGCGGTGCGGCCTTGGATACCACAGAGTTCCCCCGGCCTGAGACAGCAGGTCCGGTCTCAGGGGAAGTTGCCAAGGTGTCCCAGACAACAGCTACAGAACAAGGCTGAACCAGGGTCGTCTGAGCCAGTATGGGGCCACCAGAAGCAGACGATGCTCTGCCAACCTGGTCCTGTCCAGCACAGCCTGGATCAGGGGAAAAGGGGGGAATGCATAAAGCTCCAGCCCTGGCCAATCGTGAGCCAGAGCATCCAAGCCCAGACATGGAGTACCACTGGGGGCAGTGTGCATTGTCCAGGAAGGCAAACAGGTCCACCTGCACCCTCCCGAACTTGTCCCACAGGTGCTGCTCCACCTGGGGATGTAGGCTTCAGTCCCAAGGTGGCGGGCCCTTCCTCGAGAGCATATCCACTGCCACATTCAGGATGCCAGGTACGTGTGCTGCGCGTAGATATGCTAGACGTCCCTGAGCCCAGAGAAGGAGCACCCGTGCCATAAGATGGAGGCGGTGCGACCTCAGTTCACCCTGATGGTTGATGTAAGCCACCACTGTGGTGTTGTCCAATCTCACCAGGACATTTCTTCCTGTGACAGGCTTTGTGGCGTCGGGCGACCTCTCCTTACAATGTCTAACTTTTCTTGAAAAGTTTGTCTTGAGAATGGCGTTATAATTATATCCTCGACCAAATCGATATCTTCTCCTCCTTCCGCCATTGTGGGTTGAAAAAACAGCTTAGTAGTACGCAAATTAATTTGTTTATCAAATTCAGTTTCCTAGATCTCCATAGGACCTGCCTCTCAATATTGGTAATCCAATCAAAAGACGTGCACGCACTACGCCTGCTAGCTGGCTCCTGTGTAACACTGGAGCCAGCCAGCAGGCGTACAATAGCCAACTCTAAAGCTGATTGGTTGACACTAAATTTTCATTTCCATTCACTATAAGCGACAAGCGCCCGCACTGTTGATTCTGAAGGCCTGAGGGCAGATTTTAGACCCCTGGCAACACATGATGGCTGAATATGATTGGATAAAAGATCTAACAAAGACCAGCCCTCCAAATCTCAACCTGGGGCTGGAAGCAGTGCAACCAAGAGGAAAGCTATGAAATGAAGAGTATAACTCTTACTCTGGGGAATAATTTAATACATATTTGTGGGAAAATATATTTTAATTTTTTTTTTATTCTGATGATGTTTAGGCCAGCAGAGAAGGCCTTGCAGGCCCTGACGGCCCACCACTGCGTCAGACGACTCTTGCCGTTTACAGTAATGCCCAGCCCGCCGATGTGGGTCAGGAGCATGTCTCGGTCTGACAGGACCTGGGTCCTGGTTGGGGCACAAATCAGCCAATCGTCCAGGTAATTGAGGATCAACAACCCTCGGGACATGAAAGGTGCTAGGACAGCGTGCATGCACTTTGTGAAGTACGGGGTGCCAAGGAGAGGCCGAAGGGAAGAACCATGAATTCGTAAGCCCTCCCTTCGAAAGCGAATCGGAGGTACTGCCAATGAGCTGGGTAAACAGGAACATGGAAATACATATTCCTCAGGTCCAGCATCACAAACCACTGGTCCCTGGACACAGCCTGCAACACCTGGGCTAGGGACAGCATGTGGAACCTCAGTAGCTTTAAATACCCATTGAGGTTGCGAAGGTCCAGAATCGGTCGAAACCCTCTGTCTCTTTTTGGGATCACAAAATAAGGGGAGTAGAACCCACCTAAACGTTCTGAACTCTCGATCCTGCGGATGGTACCCTTGTCCAGGAGTGAGGAGATCTCCAGCCGCAGGGTTTTCTTCAGGGGGGCGGCCACTGTGGTGACACGAAGGACGGGGGCCGGCAGCGGAATTGGAGTTGGTACCCTTCGAGCATTGTGGATAACACCCATGGGGACTCCACACACTCCTCCCACTTTGCCCTTTGAGACCAGGAGAAGCGGCCGAGGCTGGGGAAGGGTGTGTCAGGGGTCCTGCCGGGGCCCGCCTTTCCTCTGGCGCCTGGATCCCCCAGGCACATCCCTATGGTGGTGACGGTTGACAGGTTGTTGTTCCACCTTGCTGTGCCCCTCCCCGCTGTCGTTCTTCAGCACGAGGCGATGGGACAGGAGGGACCCCACCGTCATTCAGGTGCAGGTGGTGGCGACGGTCCGTCTGCCTTGGACCCGGGGCCTGAGGAGACGGCATTAACCGTCTCAGGGTCTCCCGGTTCATACGAACCTTATCGGTCTGCTCCAGAATGTCCTTAACCCCTGTGCCAAAGGTCAGCCCTGGGGTGATGGGGAGAGTGACAAATGTGCTCTGGAAATCAGCGGGATTGGACCAGCCAGATATGGCGCTGGGAGGTAACAACCTGCGCCATGACCGTTGGAGCGGACAACATCCGCAAAGCAGGCAAAGCAGGCGAGACACCTCCATCGCTTCCTAGAGGAGCTCCTCTGTGCCCCCCTGCAGCCGGGGAAACAGAGTCTGCAGGTAGGCCTGCAGCAGCATGGCCGCAATGGCGGCCAAGAGAGCAGAGGGACCCATATGTGGCTTCAAAGACTCTGGGGAGTCCCGGCTTCAGTTGCGGGTTCCGCTCTATAATCTCCCGAAAAAGCGCCCCCTGGCAGAGGCCCAGCTCTCCTGCAAGGCCTCACGGAACTTAGCAGAGATGGGGACAGATGGAGACATCACTGTCCACCAGTTTGATGTCCAGTGCAGTGGCTACCCGAGTGAGTAGGCCCCTCCTAGCATCTCGAGCCGCTGGGGGCAATGAAGCTCCACCGGCCGGCTTCTGATGACCTGTCAGCCTGGTAGCCCCGCTCACGGTGGTGAACAGTTCCAGCATTGTCCCCCAGGAACAGCCCATCACTGGCGAACGGGGAACAGCTGTGGTCGTCATCGAAGCTATTGACCTCCTGATGCAGGGCATGTGCCATCCGTTCAAGGTGGTCCCAGCAGTCCAACTCCTGCCCCCGTCCAGGACTGGCAGAAGATGGGCTCTGCCTGCGGTGGCTCCAGCTACACTTCCTGGGAGGGGTACTGGGCCCAGTAGAGGGACTAACAGCTCGCTGGCGCACCATTCCTGAGGGAGGGAGCTCGTCCCCAGCCTGAGCCCGAGCCTGGCCAACTCACTCGCGCATGGCCTCCAATCGCGCCAGGCGCAGGCGTTCTGAGAACACCACACAGAACAGGCATCCAGTAGGGCACTCCACCACCATCTCCATGTGGCTCAAACCCAGGCAGTGCATACACGAGGTGTGCCGATCTCCAGGGGGGATGCCACCATCACACCTGTCACAAAGGGAAGCCATAAGCTCAGCCAAGCCAGCAAGGCCACGGAGCAGGGGTCCGACGCGCTGGGAGAGCTTGTCGTGACCCGGTTGGAGGAATAGGAACCCGGTGAGGGATAAATTACTCAGTACCTCTGCAAAATGGGGAAGACCCGTGTGGGAAAAACAGGCAGACAAAAAACAGCAACCAGGTAATGGATTTGATTTATATGTTTTTTGGTAGTTTGTTTTTTACGCCAACTGCAATATTACCTAGCTGTTTTAATATCTAAGCAGTAAAAACAGCACCATATGATGGAGTAACTCCGCTAAGGAACTCCAAAGTTAATGCCTCAATGTAGTAGAAGCCCACCACGATGCTCTTACATTCTGCAGGGGAAAGAACAGGAAAAAAAACCTTGTAGAGTAATTAGCAGAGAAGCCACTTAAGCAATTCACAACACACAAAGAACAAGCCAGTCGGCAAGTTGTGTAAGGTAAATACAGTTTGTGGCAGCAAGAGCCACCAATATATTAAAGGATGCACACGGAGTTGTAGTGTAACGCTAACGAAACACAAGTACGACAAACCACGGGCGGAAGATACAAATCAACCGAGCGCAGCGAGTGGAGCACTCAAGAGGGGCTGGCCATATGGCCAGCAGCAAACAGCCAGTGAGTATACTTACACGCAAGATAATACACTTACCAGTGACTTACCAAGCAAACTTCAGAAAGTTTGTACCTCAAGTTTGTACCATACGGACGTCCGCCGAGAAAATGAAAGAGAACATGTGTTGCGGCCATGGGTTCTATATATAGGGGCGGACACCAGCCGTGACACAGGTGTACACAGGAGTAAATCTGTAAATCCTCACCTCGGATGTATCCCTCTGCCACGGAGTGATACCAATATATTAATATAGTGAAACATAACTCATAATGACAGAGCTAAAACAGGTTTTTAGAATTTTTTGCAAATGTATTAAAAATAAAAAACTGAAACACCTAATTTAGAAAAGTATTCAGATCCTTTGCTATGAGACCCGAAATTGAGCTCTGGTGCATCCTGTTTCCATTGATCATCTTTGAGATGTTTCTACAACTTGATTGGAGTCCACCTGTGCTAAATTCAATTGATTGGACATGATTTGGAAAGGCACAGACCTGTCTATATAAGGTCCAACAGTTGACAGTGCATGTCAGTGCAAAAACCAAGCCAAGAGGTCGGAAGAATTGTCCGTAGTGCTCCGAGACAGGTCTCCAAGAACACAGTGGCCTCCATCATTCTTAAATGGAAGAAGCTTGGAACCACCAAGACTCTTCCTAGAGCTGGCCGTCTGGCTAAACTGAGCAATCGGGGGAGAAGGGCTTTAGTCAGGGAGGTGACCAAGAACCCGATGTTCACTCTGAAAGAGCTCCAGAGTTCCTCTGTGGAGATGGGAGAACCTTCCAGAAGGCCAACCATCTCTGCAGCACTCCGCCAATCAGGCCTTTATGGTAGAGTGGCTAGACGGAAGCCTCTCCTCAGTAAAAGGCACATGGCAGCCCGCTTGGAGTTTGCCAAAAAGCACCTAAAGGACTCTCAGACCATGAGAAACAAGATTCTCTGGTCTGATAAAACCAAGATGGAACTCTTTGGCCTGAATCCCAAGCGTCACATCTGGAAAAAACCTAGCACCATCCCTACAGTGAAGCATGGTGGCAGCATCATGCTGTTGGGATGTTTTTCAGCGGCAGGCACTGGGAGACTAGTCAGGATCGAGGAAAAATATGATTAGAGCAAAGTACAGAGAGATCCTTGATGAAAACCTGCTCAGGACCTCAGACTGGGAAAAGGTTCACCTTCCAACAGGACAACGACCCTAAGCACACAGCCAAGACAATGCAGGAGTGGCTTCGGGACAAGTTTCTGAAAGTCCTTGAGTGGTCCAACCAGAACCCAGACTTGAACCCGATACATCATTTTTGGAGTATCCTGAAAATAGCTGTGCAGCGACGCTCTCCATCCAACCTGACAGAGCTTGAGAGGATCTGCAGAGAAGAATGGGAGAAACTCCCCAAATACAGGCGTGCCAAGCTTGTAGCATCACACCCAAGAAGACTCGAGGCTGTAATCACTGCTAAAGGTGCTTCAACAAAGTACTGAGTACAGGGTCTGAATACTTATGTAAATGTGATATTATTATAATATTTTTTTTTATAAATTTGCAAACATTTCTAAAAACCATTTTTTTGCTTTGTCATTGTGGGGTATTGTGTTTAGATTGAGGGGAAAAAACAAATGTATCAATTTTAGAATAAGGCTGGAATGTAACAAAATGTCAAGGGGTCAAAATAATTTTCAAATGCACTGTACGTCAACAATGGACTATTGAAACAAATACCAAATATATGTTTTTGGGTGGATTTGTCCATTAAGTAAAATCAGTTGCCCATTGGTCATTTAGATTCTCTCTACAAATGACTTACTATCAATACTTGCAGCCGACTCTATACAACATTTTAGATGATCTATTCAAAATATCCACTTAACTATCTGACGGACCTAGTTATTAAATCTATCCAAAAGAAAAATCAAAAAAACATTCAACAACTGATATGCAAATGTACAACAATAACTCAATTTTCATTGAGGGAGTGAGTGAGTGAGTTGGTGAGCCTTGAGGCATCGAATTTGGGTGAAAGATTCCCCACATTCCCCACATACATGCTTCTCTATATGGGTTTTCTGGTGCCTTTTCATATGATGAGAAAATCTGAAACGTTTGTCACAAACGCTGCATGAAAATGGCTTCTCTCCTGTGTGAAGTCGTTGGTGTGATTTCAGGTAACCTGACTGGATGAAGGACTTTCCACAGTCTTGGCATTTGTATGGTCGCTCACCAGTATGGTATCTTTCATGCAACCTCCTTTCATTTGCTGTGATGAAAGTTTTTTCGCAATAGGAGCATGGAAATGGTCTTTCTCCTGTGTGAGTAAGTTCATGTCTTTTCAATGACACTGCTTTGTAAAACTGCTTTCCACAGACTGTACAGGTAAATCTCACCCCCTCATGAACTTGCTCAATATGTGTATTCAGCTGAATCTTTGTCCGATAAGTCATGTCACACTGCGAACAAGGAAAGGGTTTCTCCTCTGAGTGAGTCCCCATATGCACCGACAGTTCAGAAGCGGCCCGGTAGCTCTTTCCACACTGCCAGCACAGGAACGGCTTTTCTCCTGTGTGCTTCCTACTGTGTATTGTTAGAGAATTGGCTGTTCTGAATTTTTCTGGACAAACAGAGCACTGGTACAGGTACTCTCCTGAATGAACCCTCTCATGGATGACAAGGTACGATAACTGAGTGAACGTTTTCTCACATTGAGAGCAGGCGTATGGTCCTGCGAATTTATGTTGATGCAGATAGTGTTCTCTCAGACGCCCTAACAGGGTAAAGGTCTTCTCACACATGGTACACTGGATTTCCTTGTGCATCAGCTTGTGTCTGTCAAAGGCAATGGAGTTCGGGTATATCCTTCCACAATCAGAGCAATAGAATGGATTGTGAATTCGTTTGTGTGTTCTTAGGGAGGATGAGCCTTTGAATTCTTTGTCGCATTCATCACATTTGAATACCACCTTTCTTTCTTCCTCCTTGCATTCTGCCCTTGTGTCATCAGTGGCTAGCAGTTCACCAGCCTCCTCTGGAGTAGCATCCTCTTGTTGCTGGTCCACCAACTTAGATGCTTCCTCTTGGTTCACCTTCAGACAGATATCCCTCTGGTGTTTCTTTAAACCATGCATGTACTTGAAGCGCTGCTCACAGTTGCCACATTGATAAGGACGCTCATCTGAATGGGATCTCATATGAATAGCCATTCCTGAAGCACGGTTAAAAATCTTCCCACACACAGTGCATGGTTTGGGTTCTTTGAGAGTCGGCACTGAAGTAGCAGCCGTGATAAGGGGCTCAGTGTCGATTTCCTTGGTAGTGAGAGGGCTGCTGCAACCTTCGTTTTTAACTTCCGCTTGTTGCTGGTCCACATTCTGACCCAAGTCTTCTAGAATGCCCTCGTGGCCAAGGATTTCCTGATGTTTCTTCAAGGTATCTTTGTACTTAAAACTTCTCTCACAAATAGCACAATGAAAGGGACGCTCCTTTGAGTGAGATTTCAAGTGCCTTTCCATGTCTGAGGTACGAGTCAAAATCCTACCACAGACACAACAGGTTTTTGAGTCGGACAGACCTTTGTGAGATGGTTGCGGGTTTTCATCAGTGCCAAGAGACCCAGTGCTACCCATTGATTGGGATTCATCTTTCTCTGGCTGCGGTTTCCCCTTCTGTTGTGACAAATTTTGACCAACCTGACCTAAATCTTCCTGGTTCACTTTCTTACACAAATCTCTCTGGTGCCTCTTCAAATCATATGAATACTTGAATCTCTTATCACAATTTACACACCAAAATGAATGCTCTTTTGAGTGGGATCTCATGTGCCTTGCCATGTCTGAAGTACGAGTGAAAAACCTCCTACACAAAGAGCATGTTTTGGTGTCCAGAGGTCTTTTCTGTGTTAGCCCTGATGGAGAGAGCATCTTAAGGGGTGATGTGTTCGGAGATTTGCTAGTTGAGGGTTGTGGGATCTCTTCTTTATTTTCCCCATCAACCAAAGTTGAGAGGTTCTTTTCACAAACTCCCTGCTGGTGTTTCTTCAGATCATAAAGATCCTTGAAGCCTATTGCACATTTGAGGTACTTAAACCTATGATCATGATCTTGAGTGTGGCTTCGCTGGTGCCTTCTAAAGGACGTGGCTCGAGCAAAAGTCCTCTCACAGTCTGGGTATGTCTTACTGAACTGGCCTCTTTTGCATGACTTCCTCAGGGAGGTATGCACCTTGGAGGAGGATGGCTGTTGGATTGCATTCCCGGAAGAATCCGTTTTACATGTCTTTTGTACTTTTGACCGTATTTTCTTAATCTGCAGCCTTTTGCTTTGTTTTGAGGTTTGAACATGACTTCCGGTGACAGCTTGATTGTCCGTTTCCCTACATACATGCTTCCTATTCATAGCATGCTCCTTCTCAGTAAATGCGTCTCTTTGATCCTCATTTGGTGCAAGTAGTCCTCCATTTTTCTCCATTGTACCCTCCACCAACCCTTTTCCTTCCACTCTAGCCAAATATTCTGATTGTGAATCTACTTCTGTGGCAGTCACCACACGTACATGTGGAGGGAGAGACAGAGAGGAAAGGATGTAGTCACCAAAGGACGATGGAGTTTCTTTTTGTGCAAGAGGGAGACAAAAGACAGGTTAAACTGAATTAATATATTTTCTGCAACAGTGTTTGACCAACGTCATACATGTCAATTACTTTTCCACAATCTTATATAATTGTTATTTATTTAATTTCAGTTTCATATTCCATTTGGTGCCCAACCCATGACTTACAAGACACTATTCATCAAGCACTTGTGCAAAAAAACACAAAAACAAAATTACATTTTACACTTTAGATGCACAATTCATATTTGCATCATGTACAACTAGCTTATACTTCAAATATTTGCAATTTTGGCACAAAAAAAACTGTTTTATTGTCAAATACACCAGATAGGTGCAGTGAAATGTGTTGTTTTACATGGTCAGCCATAGTAATACCCTGGAGCAAATTAGGGTTGAGTGCCTTGCTCAATTGCAAAGACAGATTTTCACCTTGTCGGCTCAGATATTCGAACCAGCAACCTCTCGGTTACTGGCCCAACGCTCTAACCGCTAGGCTACCTGCTATGGATCCTCTGAGTCTGTATGATACTCACCGATGGAGTCCAAACGCCCAAGTTTTCTGTGGTATTGGAGCAGGGTCCTCAATTGTATGGGGTCAGGTACAAACTGTACACATTTCTCCAGGGCAGAGGGGACGGCATTTAACAAGGAGGCAGTCTTGAGAGAGAGGAACATGTTTGAAATCATTAACTCACTACAAACTCATGTCCGACTCACAGTATATTAAACATGAAAATATTATTGATTCTTGCTTGGTATTCTTGAATTCTAATTTCCCAAACTAATTAGATAAAGGTGTTATTCATTCTTATTACCTGTTCAAGGTCTGGTATGGGAAGTAACTTCTCAAGTCTGGAAAGGAATTCTAACATCAGCATCTGTATTGCAGTGTCATACTTGGGCCCAAATTCCACAGGGAACACGTCCTAGGAGAGAATACATTTATGTAATAATGAATATCAATAATTAGCCTAGTATTTGCCTTTTGTAACCTAGACCAGCAAACTTTTTGGCTCAAGGGCCACATCGGGGTTTCAAAATTCTGAGGGCCGCACGGCTTTTGTCAAGATAAGGGCAGTTATCTGAAATTATATAGGTCCATTATTATTTCTACATACTTTCTATTTGGTTTTATATGTTAAAGTGTAGCCTGGAGTTATTTTTTTATCCAAAATAATCATGGAACTGGATAGGGAAATCAAGCAGAAAGAGGTGGTCACTTTCCTACCATATAAGAGCAACACAAACCTGGTAGAAGTTCTCCCTTTCACTTGGGTCTTTCAGCAGAGATTCAACCAGCTCCACAAAGTTTGATTCAGATAATTCCACCTCTGCATCACTTGACTGCAACAAAACACGCACAACAATTAAATAATCACATTTTACAACTCAATGACAGAATAATTTGAGTGACATAGGTCTTTGCTCCCTCCCAGAAAGACAGTCACCTCTGCTTCCCCAGTGGATATGAGGCTTCGGATCCTGTCCAGGTGTTGCTGAATGTCTTGGTCTGCTGTCTGCTCAGTGCGACACAACTCCAGAACCATCTAAAATTACAGATGACCAGTCAGGAGTAGTGAAAAGGTCAACCACACGCTTCATAGGCATTGCTCTGTTCTTATTGGGACACATTTGGAGATAATGATAGATAGACTAGCTAAGGGCCAACGGCAGTATTTGAGAAACCAGTGTCAGGGTCTTTATCTCAATCAATGTTTAACAGCTGGCTGTTTTAGGCTAGAGTCAACAATATTGTTGTCAGAGAGTAACCTCACATGATCTTGTTGCATGTTTCTTTTCCCCCATTCTGAACCCAATCTCTTACCCTTGCTCGAAGCCCCAGAATGAGTTGGGCCCTCTGACTGCAACTCAAAAGCTCTGGCACAATCTCTGTCACCGTGGTGACAAACTCCTCCAGCATCCCATAATCTTGAACGTCTCCTCGCTGAACCACTTGCCACATGGCTGCAGAGACAAGCCGCAGTGGTGGAATGAAGAGACGCAGAGAGGGAAGAAGAAGAGGGGGACCTAAAAATAAGGATATGAGCCTCAATAATGATTGAAATAATACTGAACTGATATTGAAAGTTAGAGCTGGTTCAAAAACCTTAAAAATATTTCCTCAAGGTTCCTGATTTAACTTGTAAGACAAAATGAAACCAATGGAATTGCCCCAAACGTGGAAACTGCATTCATACAAACTAATCAAGCGCACCAGATTAGTTCCAAATATTGAGGTCCCTATCTAGCAACTCATTTAGTTAAAGGGAAAAAAACATAACATGCTTGCCAAGGTAATTGTAACATCTAAATAGGCTATCCCTTACAAAACATAACAGTGGATGATTCAGAAGTACTAGTCCTCCCGCTTCTAGCATACTAAAAAGATCGAGACAGACGGAAATTTAGCGAGGATACGCCATGTTGAACATCAAGCACACCAAGTGTAGTAAAAAAAAATCCGCAATACCATTTTCGCTGGGATTTTGACATTGCATCTCGTCCTCATACAAAAGTAGTCAATTAGCTAAGTGTTTGTTCTAAAGATGGTTTCCAAAGTTAAAAGGCTTACAACAGTTTTAAAACCTAACCGTCGGTAGCACTGAGTGTGACACTGAACGTAGTCCGTTCAATTTCCGGTTGCGTTTACACCCCCCAGAATAAAAGTCCTCGTGAATTGAGTTAAAATTCGGAATAGATTTTTTAGAAAGTCATCTTTGTCAGCAAGTTCGGTTATCGACTTGGTGTGCCAACTAAAAATAATTCTCACAATAGTTAGCAATCCCCTTGTATAATCATAAAACAAAATTTAGAAACTCACCTGCAACTGCGTAAATCCCAGAGTCTGGGATGTGTCCCTAAATGTGAGGGTCAACAATGTGCAACAAGAAAACACAGCCTAAAAAGATGACTTTGAAACAATGTACAGTACACCATAAACTATGTGGGTCACATTATGTGCAATGAAATCAAGATTGCCCTCTTTCTCCATCTCCTCGTGTGTAACCTACTAGATGGATTTACCCCTGTAATGCTCCTTCCACAAACAGCAAACTGGAAAAAAGCCCACACCATAATCAATGACCATTCCCATATTCTCTACACTTCATTGGAACTGATGCCCCCTGGGATGTGCTTGCTGCCCTTAAAAGCAGTGTTATGTGGGCTTGTATGAGTGGTAAGGCTGAAGCAACCGTCTGCAGACAAAAATTCGAGGAGTGAAGTCAGGGGAAGTGAATCTGCTACAGTTTAAAGACTGACATTGATGTGGTTTTCTAACAGCAAGGCTCAGTGCAACATGGCAGTGTTGTCATTGTTTATAAAAGTTATTCTTTGTAATGTCAAAATAAACATGTCTCCAACCCTCATATCACACACTGAAAATATTTGTGTACATTGTACTATCAAGTTGTAGGCCCTCATTGTAAATAAGAATTTGTTCTTAACTGACTTGCCTAGTTAAATAAAGGTTAAATTAAATGTAAGAGTAAAAAATTGGGGAGAGAGCCTCAAATATCACATTCATTTGTACATCCAACTTGTAAGTCGCTCTGGATAAGAGCGTCTGCTAAATGACTTAAATGTAAATGTAAATGTACATATCCACTGTATATGTTTACCTTTGATGATGTTAAATGGCATTATGCTTATCTTTGTAATTCCGATAATAACTATTTTATTAACATTATTATTCTCTTGGCCAAATAATATATTCACACATGTAAATGGGGTAGGAAAATTATTATTTTTTTCTTTTTCATTGAACTGTTAAAATGTTATAAATCCCTCAAACTTGTGAAACTTAAAAAGTTGGGAAAATTATTAGAAGTCATGTCTCTGAATGTCTGTTAATGTCTCATAGCCTTGTCACATCTAAAGATGTCCTGGTGTTGTTTTTTAAAATATTTATTGTATACACAGGAATGTCCCTGTATTGATGTGTAATATTGCTATTATTGTTGCAATAAAACATGTTTAATAATTATAATTATATCCACGCGGCTAAATTGCTACCTGTTAGTCTTTGGTTCCGTTCGCATCTGTCAAACAAAAACACTCTAATGATCAGTTGACAATTCCCTTACAAAAATGTACCATGCTAGTACTATGGTACTTTCATTCATACCATGGTACTACTAAGGTACTTTCACTTAAACCATGGTATTGTCTGAATTATGGAAATGTACCATGGTTTTAGCCTTGAAGTGTGATGGTACTACCATGGTACTGCCATTGTACCTAAATACTACCATGGTATTGCCTTATTTATACCATGGTATAGATGTGGATCATGGAAATACCATGGTGTTAAACGACATTATACATTCTACCATGGTAATGCACAATTGTGATGAATGGTACCAAAAATGATATATGGTACTATCTTTATTAAGTGTGCGTTACCATGGTACAATGGCTATATAATGCATTAAATAAATAAACCCCCCAATGTGAAAAGAGGTTGGTTGGCATTATATTGATGAATTGATGTACCAGTATGGGCAAGTTTCTGATAAAAGAGGCAGGCTACTTGTTGGTCCTAGTTTTCTGAAACATCAAAGAAAAAGGGAAATAGTTGCTGTGAAAAAAGGGGTAATACTTTTTGTATTAATAGTACCGTATTTTGCTCATGTTTGGGTTCCCTGTGTTGCCAACCTGAAATGTGGGAGAAAGTGAGATATATGGTAGCCTGATCTTTGGCATTTTGTAATAATTTAGTATTTATAGTCAAGGGGCGTTGTGCTTGTTTCAGCCCGCAGAGGGAGCCGCTCGCTCTAGTGGTTGCTTCACGCGCTCTCTCACAGTGGCTCTCGCGCTAGCCTGCCTAGTTAGTGAGTCAATTCAAGAAAACTGATGAGGCACCAGATAAACGAAATATTTTAAACGTTATCATCACGGTGAGCGAGTTGTAAACGTTTTGATAGTTTAATTAATTTATAAAAGCCCGTTAACAAACTAGAAGTCGGCTAAAGTTCGCTCCAGTCAAGCTAGCCTGTTGTAGTCATGTACCATGGTTTTAGCCTTGAAGTGTGATGGTATTACCATGGTACTGCCATTGTACCTAAATACTACCATGGTATTGCCTCATTTATAACATGGTATAGATGTGGATCATGGAAATACCATGGTGTTAAACGGCATTATACATTCTACCATGGTAATGCACAATTATGATGAATGGTTCCAAAAATGATATATATTGAAACATTGTAAATGGCTGTTTAAGGGATATGTTGAGAATCTATTAAATAATATTATTAATACCTTAAAAAAATACATTTTTTTAGTATGTTGGCTATTTAGAATTGTATAATAGTAACCAATTCAGTTGAATGAGAGAGCAAACGGAAAAATATATTGAAGAGAGAAGTTAGTTAACTTACCAGATTAACTATTTTAAATCCTCAAGTTTTCCGACTCCTGTCATTCTTCTCAAACTCCATCCAGCTCCCAAGGTTTAAGAGGGTACACTACTAGACCATGTGTGTTGTGGTTTTTCACTATGAGTTAAAGGGGTTTAAGAGGGTACTAGGTTTATGCTTAGCCATTTCAGAGCTACAATAGTAGTCAATGTTGCATTATGCGAGTATCATAAATTACTTCGATTTTGGTCACTTTAGCAGGAAATCGGTGGGGCACAGACATCATAATTCACTGTAAAGTACCATGCTTTTGTTTTACAACATGCTACTAGTACAAAACCATTGTTCATTTTTGTACCATGGTAGCTAGCACGTTTTTTTGGCAGGAAAATACCATGGTACTGGTGAGAAGAAAAAAAAGATAGTACATTTAAGGAAATTTGTGCCTCCCACAACACAGGCGATGGCTGCAAATTGCAGCTGGTGAGGAGCAACTGCAGAAAATTGAAGTCGACTGCAGTCGAAACTGCGTGACTTTTGATCACATGGTTGTTGTAAAGTTCATGCAGTCCACATGTAGACGAATGTCGGAAATTGTTAATCCCCACAATGCAACACAGTTTGAAAGGTCGTGTCACTGATTTAACGAACGTGATCCACTCGAGCATCCATGGTGTTGCATTTGGTTATGAGTGTCATTTGTGCTGTTCGTGTATGCTGTCATGTTGCTGACTCTCACGTGCCCAAAGTAATTGCACTGCGGAGACAGTTATAGTGGTTTAAAGAAGGCCTGAGTAATATATTCCAAACTTGGATTAATTATTTCTCCATTAAGCTTTTGGATAAACATTTAAAATAGCCAATATGCCCCGCAAAAATACCCTTCCTCCAAAAGGACCTTTCTATGGATTAGCCTATCTTCCAGTTAAATCAAACATCATTAATAATTTTGTTCCAGTGTCACAGACATTTGAGGACCAGTGATGTTGACCTGAATGATACAAATATGACTGATACAAAATTCAACAAACGCTTGCAGAAATGTATGAAGTGAATCTGTGCAAGATATGAATGGGAATACACACGTTTTTAATCAGATATTTTCATGTCCTCCTTTATTATTGCTATTGTCAGAAAATGCAATGTTGTAGTTATTTGATAACAACAGTTTACATTACAATTTAGCTATTGAAATTATATAGGGAATATGAAAACTAGATTAAATGAACAACAAAAAAACTATTAAAAGCAAAAGGTGTTAAACCAGTGTTTTTTTGTATATATATATATATATATATATATATACATATACACACACATACATACATACACACACACACAACAAGAACTCAAATGCCAGAGTGGTAATGCTTTTGACTCCGGTCCACATATACCTTCCTGGTGACGAGGGTTCAAACTCCTTCTCTGCCCTTCTGTCTGTGCCCCTACTTTCCTTCTCCCTCACTACTTTCCCTGCTGTACTGTCTTAAAATTAATAACAATACAAAGGAACATCAGAGTTCCAAAAAAACCTTCGATTTTAATTCACGGGGTGAGTGCATAGGTGTTCAGTCAGGCGCTTTTTTTGAGCGAAAGCTAACCCACATTCTCCACACACATGTGGCTTATTTTTTCTTGTATGGGTTCGCTCGTGTTTTAACCTATGATAAGATAATCTGAAACTTTTATCACAAAAGCTACATGCAAATGGCTTCTCTCCTGTGTGAAGACGTCGGTGTGATTTCAGGTAACCTGACTGAATGAACGACTTTCCACAGTCTTGGCATTTGTATGGTCTCTCACCAGTATGGTATCTTTCATGCAGCCTTTTTTCATTGGCAGTGATGAAGGTTTTTGTGCAATAGGAGCATGGAAATGGTCTTTCTCCTGTGTGAGTGAGTTCATGTCTTTTCAATGACACTGCTTTGTAAAACTGCTTTCCACAGATTGTACAAGGGTATCTCACCCCCTCATGAACTTGCTCAATGTGTGAATTTAGCTGAAGTTTTGTTCTGTAGGACATGTCACACTGCGAACAGGAAAATGGTCTCTCCTCTGAGTGGGTCCCCATATGCACTGACAGTTCTCCAGCAGCCTTGAAGCTCTTTCCACACTGCCAGCACAGGAACGGCTTTTCTCCTGTGTGCTTCCTACTGTGTATTGTTAGAGAATTTGCTGAATTGAACTTTGCTTGACAAACAGAGCACTGGTACAGGTACTCTCCTGAATGAACCCTCTCATGGATGACAAGGTACGATAACTGAGTGAAGGTTTTCTCACATTGAGAGCAGGGGTATGGTCCTGTAAATTTATGTTGATGCAGATAGTGTTCTCTCAGACGCCCCAACAGGGTAAAGGTCTTCTCACACATGGTACATTGGATTTCCTTGTGCTGCATCAGCTTGTGTCTGTCAAAGGCAATGGAGTTTGGGAGGACCCTTCCACAATCAGAGCAATAGAATGGGTTGTGAATTCGCTTGTGTGTCCTTAGGGATGATGAACCTTTGAAGTCCTTCCCACAATCATCACATTTGAAGACCACCTTTATTTTTTCCTCTTTGCATGAACTTTCCTGGTGTTGCTTCAAATTACAGATGTCATCGAAACACTTTCCACATTTTTTACACCAGTGAACCAGTTGTAGTTGACTGGTAGATGTCTCTGGGTTATCAGCCTTAACAGCCAGCAGTTCACTAGACGCCTCCTCTTGGTGCTGGTCTGCCATCTGAGAGGACTCTTCTCGGTTCACCTTACAGATATATCTCTGGTGTTGATTCAAACTTTGCTTGTACTTAAAACGCTGTTCACAGTTGACACATTGATAAGGACGCTCATCTGAATGGGATCTCATATGAGTAGCTAAATGAGAAGCACAGTCCAAAATCTTCCCACACACAGTGCATGCGTGTTCTTTGGCAGTTGGCGCTGGAATAAAAGCCTTGATAAGGGGCTCAGTGTTGTTTTCCTTGGTAGTGAGAGGGCTGCTGCAACTCTCTGTGTTAACTTCCACTTGTTGATGGTCCACACTCAGACCAAAGTCTTCTAGGATGCCCTCGTGTCCAAGGATTTCCTGATGTTTCTTCAAAGAGTCTTTGTACTTAAAACTTCTCTCACAAATAGCACAATGAAAGGGACGTGCCTTTGAGTGAGATTTCAAGTGCCTTTCCATCTGTGAGGTACAAGTCAAAATCTTACCACAGACATAACAGGTTTTGGAATCTACCTGGGTTCGATTCTCTGCAGTGGCAAGAAAATCCTTCTCTGGTTGCAGGCCACTCTTTTGTTGTGCCATGTTCTGACCAACATCCTGGCACAATTCTCTCTGGTGTTTTCTAAAATCGTATGAATACTTGAATCTCTTACCACAATTGACACACCTAAATGGACGCTCTTTTGAGTGGGAGCTCATGTGCCTCACCAAGCTGGAAGTACGAGTAAAAAACCTCCCACACACAGAGCATGTGTTAGTGGCTGTGATAGTGTCCAGAGTTCCTTGATGAGATGGCTCTGGTGGAGAGGAAGTCTTGAGGAGTGATGTGATCTGAGGTTTGCTAGTTGAGGGTTGTGGGATCTCTTCCTCATTTTTATCTTCATCCAACATGTTTAGCTCCTTTTCACAAACTCGCCTCTGGTGTCTCTTCAGATTATGACCATCCGAGAATAATTTTTCACATTTGTGGCACTTAAACTTGAGATTTTCAGTGTGGGTTAGCTGATGCCTTTTCATGGCTGCGACCCGAGTGAAAGTCTTTCCACACACTTCACATGCCTTACTGAATGGGCCTCTTTTGTATGACTTCTTTGGGGAAGGGCACACCTTGGAGGATGATGGCTGTCTGTTTGCAAGCCCAGTATTTTGAGGTGTTCTACCTTTTGAACACATTTCCTTAATCTGCAGCCTTTTGCTTCGTTTTAATTGTTGAAAATGTGATGGTCTGAGTAAATTCAAGCCAGTGACAGCTTGATTGTCAATTTCCCCAACGGCAGACTCCATGTCCATACCATAATCCTGCTCAGTAATTATGTATCTTCTAACTTCATCTGCTGGGACTAGTACATCGATTTCCTTTGTCCGATTCTCCAACAACTCTCTTGCTTCCATTCCCTCCAAATTCATCCCTTCTGATTGTGTATCTGAGTCTACATCTGGGGCAGTCACCACTCGCACATATGGTGGAAGAGACAGAGAGGAGAGGATGAAGTCACCAAAGGACGATGGAGTTCCTTTTTATGCAAAAGAGGGAGACAATGAAAAAAAAAAAGTTAAAAACTGTGAATTCACTTTTTTTGCAACAGTAGTTGACTAACATCATACATGCAAATTATGTAAATGCCTCAAATATAAACTTTAACCGATAAAAGTCTTATTTGTTCTACTTGACACAAATCATTCAAGTAATAAGGCCGAGGGTGTGTGGTACATTTAAGCAATAAGGCCGAGGGGGTGTGGTATATGGCCAATATACCACGGCTAAGGGCTGTTCTTAAGCACGACGCAATGTGGAGTGCCTGTATACAGCCCTTAGCAGTGGCCATACACCCCAAAAAACAGAGGTGCCTTATTGCTAATATAAACTGGTTACCAACGTAATTAGAGCAGTAAACAAGTATTTATACATCATACCTGTGGTAAATTGTTTGATATACACATGGCTGAAATGCGGTATCAACCAATCAGTATCCAAGACCCAAACTACCCCGTTTATAATTGCAATTTTGGCACAACCAATCTATAACACTGTGTGATACTTACGGATGGAGTCCAAATGTCCAAGTTTTCTGTGGTACTGGAGCAGGGTCCTCAATTGTATGGGGTCAGGTACAAACTGTACACATTTCTCCAGAGCAGAGGGGACAGCATTTAACAAGGAGGCAGTCTTGAGAGAGAGGAACATGGTTTAAAAGCATTAACTACAAACTCATGTCACACTGAGTTTCTTTGTTTAAAAGTGAAACATATTACTGATTGCTATTCTTGACTTCTAATTCCCCAAGCTAATTAGATAAAGGTGTTATTCATTCTTATTACCTGTTCAAGGTCTGGTATGGGAAGTAACTTCTCAAGTCTGGAAAGGAATTCTAACATCAGCATCTGTATTGCAGTGTCATACTTGGGCCCAAATTCCACAGGGAACACGTCCTAGGAGAGAATAAATTAACCTAAAATGCCAATAAACCCTATATTTATATTGGTTTGAAACAATATAAAACTAGGCCACTAAAACATAGACCAGCAAAACGTTGATACTTTCCCACCGTATAAGAGCAAAACAAACCTGGTAAAAGGTCTCCCTTTCACTTGGGTCTTTCAGCAGAGATTCAACCAGCTCCACAAAGTTTGATTCAGATAATTCCACCTCTGCATCACCTGACTGCAACAAAACACACACAACAATTAAATAATCACATTTTACAACTCAATGACAGAATACTTTGAGTGACATAGGTCTTTGCTCCCTCCCAGAAAGATACTCACCTCTGCTTCCCCAGTGGATATGAGGCTTCGGATCCTGTCCAGGTGTTGCTGAATGTCTTGGTCTGCTGTCTGCTCAGTGCGACACAACTCCAGAACCATCTAAAATTACAGATGACCAGTCAGGAGTAGTGAAAAGGTCAACCACACGCTTCATAGGCATTGCTCTGTTCTTATTGGGACACATTTGGAGAAAATGATAGATAGCCTAGCTAAGGGCCAGCAGCAGTATTTGAGAAACCAGTGTCAGGGTCTTCATCTCAGTCAATGTTTAACAGCTGGCTGTTTAGGCTAGAGTCAACAATAGTGTTGTCAGAGACTAACCTCACATGATCTTGTTGCATGCTTCTTTTTCCCCATTCTGAACCCAATCTCTTACCCTTGCTCGAAGCCCCAGAATGAGTTGGGCCCTCTGACTGCAACTCAAAAGCTCTGGCACAATCTCGGTCACCGTGGTGACAAACTCTTCCAGCATCCCATAATCTTGAACATCTCCTCGCTGAACCACTTGCCACATGGCTGCAGAGACAAGCCGCAGTGGTGGAATGAAGAGACGCAGAGAGGAAAGATGAAGAGGGGGACCTAAAAATAGGAAAATAAATTTGTAAACAAAGCTACCCAGATGTCTGGCTAGCTAGGAAGTTTTCCCACTGCACTATACAGTCACCTTGACCAGGTGTACACATTCATAGAACCTAGGTATAGTTAGAAGGCGAGGTCTAAATGCTATACTGAACAAAAATATAAAACACAACATACAATTTCAACGATTTCACTGAGTTACAGTTCAAATAAGAAAATTAGTCGATTTACGATTTTCATTAGGTTCTAATTTATGGATTTCACATGACTGGGCATAGGCCCACCCAATTGGAAGCCAGGCCCAGCCAATCAGAATTAGTTTTTCCCCACAAAAGTGCTTTATTACAGACATAAATAGTTCTCAGTTTCATCAGCTGTCTGGGTGGCTGGTCTCAGACGATCCCGCAGGTGAAGAAGCCATGCAGTAGCAGAGAGAAAAGTGTATGACTAGGGTGGCTGGAGTCTTTGACAATTTTTAGGGCCTTCCTCTGACAATGCCTGGTATAGAGGTCCTGGATGGCAGGAAGCTTTGCCCATGGTGATGTACTGGGCAGTACGCACTACCCTCTGTAGTGCCTTGCGGTCGGAGGCCAAACAGTTGCCATACCAGGCAGTGATTCAACCCATCAAGATGCTCTCGATGGTGCCGCTGTAAAACCTTTTGAGGATCTGAGGACCCATGCCAAATCTTTTCAGTCTCCTGAGGTGGGAATAGGTTTTGTCGTGCCCTCTTCACGACTGTCTTGGTGTACTTGGACCATGTTAGTGATGTGGACGGCAAGAAACTTGAAGCTCCTAACCTGCTCCACAACAACCCTGTCGCTGAGAATGGGGGCGTGCTCGGTCCTCTTCCTGTAGTCCACGATCAACTCCTTTGTCTTGATCATGTTGAGGGAGAGGTTGTTGTCCTTGTGCCACACGGTCAGATCTCTGACCTCCTCCCCATAGGCAGTCTTATCGTTGTCGGTGATCAGGCCTACCACTGTTGTGTCATCAGCAATCTTAATGATGGCGTTGGAGTCATGCCTAGCCGTGCAGTCATGAGTGAACAGGGAGTACAGGAGGGGACTGAGCACGCACGCCTGAGGGGCCCCCGTGTTGAGGATCAGTGTGGCGCATGTGTTGTTGCCTACCCTTACCACCTGGGGGCGGCCTGTCAGGAAGTCTAGGATCCAGTTGCAGAGGGAGGTGTTTAGTCCCAGGGTCCTTAGTTTAGTGATGAACTTGGAAGACACTACGGTGGTGAACGCTGAGCTGTAGTCAATGAATAGCACTCTCACATAGGTGTTCCTTTTGTCTAGGTGTGAAAGGGCAGCGTGGAGTGCAATGAATATTGCATCATCTGTGGATCTGTTGGTGCGGTATGCAAATTGGAGTGGGTCTATGGTTTCTTGGATTATGGTTTTGAATTGAGCCATGACCAGCCGTTCAAAGCATTTCATGGCTACAGACATGAGTGCTACGGGTCAGTCGTCATTTAGGCAGGTTACCTTAGTGTTCTTGGGCACAGGGACTATGGTGGTCTGCTTCAAACATGTTGGTATTACAGACTCAGACAGGGAGAGGTTGAAAATGTCAGTGAAGACACTTGCCAGTTGGTCAGCACATGCTCGGAGTACACATCCTGGTAATCCGTCTGGCCCTGCGGCCTTGTGAATGTTGACCTGTTTAAAGGTCTTACATCGGCTGCGGAGAGCGTGATCACAGTCATCCGGAACAGCTGATGCTCTCATGCATGTTTCAGTGTTACTTGCCTTGAAGCGACCATAGAAATGATTTAGCTCATCTGGTAGGCTCGTGTCACTGGGCTGCTCTCGGCTGTGCTTCCCTTTGTAGTCTGTAATAGTTTGCAAGCCCTGCCACATCCGACGATCGTCGGAGCCGGTGAGGTACGATTCGATCTTAGTCCTGTATTGACCCTTTGCCTGTTTGATGGTTCATCGGAGGGCATAGCGGGATTTCTCATAAGCTTCCGGGTTAGAGTCTCGCTCCTTGAAAGAGGCAGCTCTGCCCTTTAGCTCAGTGCCGTATGTTGCCTGTAATCCATGGCTTCTGGTTGGGGTATGTACGTACAGTCCCTCTGGGTACGACGTCCTCGATTCACTTATTGATAAAGCCAGTGACAGATGTGGTTTACTCCTCAATGCCATCGGAAGAATCCCAGAACATATTCCAGTCTGTGCTAGCAAAACAGTCCTGTAGCTTAGCATCTGCTTCATCTGACCACTTTTTTTTTTTTTTATAGACAGTCACTGGTGCTTCCTGTTTACATTTTTGCTTGTAATCAGGAAGATAGAATTATGGTCAGATTTGCCAAATGGAGGACAAGGGAGGTTTGTACACATCTCTGTGTGTGGAGTAAAGGTGGTCTATATCTTTTTCCCCTCTAGTGCTGATAGAAATGAGGTAAAACTGATTTAAGTATCCCTGCATTAAAGCCCCTGGCCAATAGGAGTGCCGCCTCTGGATGAGCATTTTCCTGTTTGCTTATGGCGGTATACAGCTCATTGAGTGTGCTTTTAGTGCCAGCATCAGTCTGTGGTAGTACGTAGACAGCTACAAAAAAATACAGATGAAAACTCTAGGTAGATAGAGTATCTCATGATAAGCTGTAGACCACACTACCTCAGGTGAGCAGGTTAGATATCGTGCACCAGCTGTTGTTTACATATATGCATAGGCCCCCACCCCGTGTCTTACCAGAGGCTGCAGTTCTAACCTGCCGATAGAGTGTATAACCCGCCAGCTGTATGTTCTTAATGTCGTCATTCAGCCACGACTCGGTGAAACATAAGATATTACAGTTATTAATGTCTCGTTGGTAGTATATACACGTGCTTTCAGTTCGTTCTATTTCTTTTCCAGCAAATGAACGTTAGCTAGCAGGACGGAAGGCAACGGCTGATTAGCCACTTCTTTTTCTGCAAAAATCTCGGTTTCCTTCTCCAGCGAATGATGGAGATCTGGGTCTGGTCAGGTGTCTGTAGTATATCCTTCTCGTCCGACTCATTTTAGAAAAACTCTTCGTCTAATCTGAGGTAAATCGCAGTTCTGATGTCCAGCTCTTTTCGGTCATGAGAGACAGTAGCAGCAACATTATGTACAAAACAAGTTATGAAGAACGCGAAAAATAAAATGGTTGGTTAAGACCCAATAAGACGGCAGCCATCCCTTCCGACGCCATCATCAGGTGTCGTTGGAGGCGGCTTATGGTAGAGATATGAACATTCAATTGTCTGGCAACAGCTCTGGTGGACATTCCTGGAGTCAGCATGTCAATTGCACACTCCCTCTTAACTTGAGACATCTGTGGCATTGTGTTGTGTGACAAAACTGAACTTTTAGAATGGCCTTTTATTGTCCCCAGCACAAGGTGTACCTGTGTAATGATCATGCTGTTTAATCAGCTTCTTGATATGCTCCAACTGTCATGGGGACAGATTATCTTGGCAAATTAGAAATGCTCATTAACAGGGATGCAAACAAATATGTGCACAACATTTGAGAGAAGTAAGCTTTTTGTGCATATAGGACATTTCTGGGATCTTTTATTTCAGCTCATGAAACATGGGACCAACACTAACGTTACATGTGGCGTTTAAAGTTTTGTTCAGTATAAAAGGGACCATTGGGACGTCCAACTCTGACGTCACCCCATTTAAATTTAAATGTAATAAAGTAAGGGTAAGGACGTCCCAACGAGCCCAATCTCAGCATCTACATACAGTGCGGGGCTAAAGAAATTGATATGAGCCGCAACCCTGATTGAATACTTAACAGATTCAAAGTTAAATTGAACATAAAACAGAGCTGCTTCAAATACATGTTTAAAATATTTACTAAAATGTAGCAGATTTCAAATAACAGACAATGAAACCTATGGTGATGCCCCAAACGTTCGAACTGCATGCACAAGCCAACAACGCGCACCCGATTAGTTTCGAATATGTTTAAAAAGACAGGTTATTTATTTGGGGTAAAAACAATGCATTCTTGTCAAGGTAACGTCAGGTCTCTATTTTCTCCTACAATGCAAAGCGTGCTGAATAACTACATATATCCAATCAATTATTATTAAAACAGGCTATCCCTTACAAAACATAACAGTGGATGATTCTGAAATACTAGTCCTCACATTCCTAGCATGCTAAAAGAACAACAAATGCAAATTTAGCAAGGATACGACATGTTGCACACCAAGCCTAGTTAACAAAATCCACAATACCATTTTCGTCAGGATTCTCGTCCATCTCGTCCTCATACCATATTCACCCAAAAAACATGAAATGTTGCTAAGTGTGACAGCTATGATTTCTACGTTTAAAAGGCTTGCAAGTTTTAAACCTTATCTTCAGTAGCAGTGTGACAGAGAATTTAGTCCGTTCAATTTCCGGTTGCGTTTACCGCCCACAAATTTCTGAATAACAAATCCCCGTGAAGTTGTACATTATAAGAAAGACATATTTGCCAGCAAATTCAGTTACTGACTTGGTTTGCCATATTGGAACGCTTACTATAGGTTAGCCATACCCTTTGATAATTATTACAATTAAGAAAACCCACCGGGAAGTGCGTAAATATCATGAAACTGTCAAATAAAAATGTCAATAGCCTTTGCCGAATACCCTTCCTGCAAAGGACCTTTCCAGGGATTAGCCTACCTTGCAGTAAAATCAAACGTAATTAATAATTTTGTTCCAGTTTAACCGGTAATGATCCTGAAGGATCCTAATAAAACAGATATTTTTGCATGCATTGGTTGACTTCTCTATGAAGTGTATATTTTCCAAAAGTTACAAATGTGAATACACATGGATATTTTCATGTCCTCCTTTATTATTGCCATGATCATAAAATGCAATGTTGTGGTTATTTGAGAACAGTTCACATTATTTGAGAACTGTTTACATGGTTCATCCTTTACTGTACATACTACAAATTAGCTATTGAAATTATCGATGTAATGATGAAACAAAGCTGAAAATTAGAATATTAATTCAAACCTGAGGTGTTAAACCTGTGTTTTTATTTATAGTACACAACAAGAACTCAAATGCCAGAGTCTAACAGAGTGGTAATGCTTGGTGACGAGGGTTCAAGCCCCTTCTCTACCCTTCTTTCTGTCTGTCTCCCTCACTACTTTCCCCACTGTACTGTCATAAAATGAATAACAATACAAAGAAACATTAGAGTTAAAAGAAAGTACATTTTAATTCAAGGAGTGAGTGCATTGGTGTTCAGTCAAGCGCTTTCTTTGAGCGAAAGCTAACCCACATTCCGCACACACATGTGGCTTCTGTTTTCCTGTATGGGTTTGCTCGTGTCTTTGCCTATGGTAATTCAATCTGAAACGTTTGTCACAAACGCTGCATGCAAATGGCTTCTCTCCTGTGTGAAGTCGTTGGTGTGCTTTCAGAAAACATAACTGTACGAAGGACTTTCCACAGTCTTGGCATTTGTATGGTCTCTCACCAGTATGGTATCTTTCATGCAATCTCCTTTCATTGGCAGTGATGAAGGTTTTTGTGCAATAGGAGCATGGCCATGGTCTTTCTCCTGTGTGAGTGAGTTCATGTCTTATCAATGACACTGCTTTCAAAAACTGCTTTCCACAGACTGCACAGGTATATCTCACCCCCTCATGAACTTGTTCAATGTGTGTATTCAGCTGAATCTTTGTCCGATAAGTCATGTCACACTGCGAACAAGAAAAGGGTTTCTCCTCTGAGTGAGTCCCCATATGCATTGACAGGTTTCCACGATCCTTGTAACTCTTTCCACACTGCCAGCACAGGAATGGCTTTTCTCCTGTGTGCTTCCTACTGTGTATTGTTAGAGAATTTGCTTTATTGAACTTTGCTTGACAAACAGAGCACTGGTAAGGGTACTCTCCTGAGTGAACTCTCTCATGTTCAACAAGGTATCTTAACTGGGTAAAAGTTTTCTCACATTGAGAGCAGGCGTATGGCCCTGTGAATTTATGTTGATGCAGGTAGTGATCTCTCAGACGCCCCAACAGGGTAAAGGTCTTCTCACACATGGTACACTGGATTTCCTTGTGCTGCATCAGCTTGTGTCTGTCAAAGGCAATGGAGTTTGGGAGGACCCTTCCACAATCAGAGCAATAGAATGGGTTGTGAATTCGCTTGTGTGTCCTTAGGGATGATGAACCTTTGAAGTCCTTCCCACAATCATCACATTTGAAGACTACCTTTCTTTTTTCACATTGGAAGACCACCTTTACTTTTTCCTCTTTGCATGAACTTTCCTGGTGTTGCTTCAAATTACAGATGTCATCGAAACACTTTCCACATTTTTTACACCAGTGAACCAGTTGTAGTTGACTGGTAGATGTCTCTGGGTTATCAGCCTTAACAGCCAGCAGTTCACTAGACGCCTCCTCTTGGTGCTGGTCTACCATCTGAGAGGACTCTTCTCGGTTCACCTTACAGATATATCTCTGGTGTTGATTCAGATTGTGCATGTACTTAAAGCGCTGTTCACAGTTGCCACATTGATAAGGACGCTCATCTGAATGGGATCTCATATGAATAGCCATAACTGAAGCACGGTTAAAAATCTTCCCACACACAGTGCATGGTTTGGGTTCTTTGAGAGTCGGCACTGAGGTAGCAGCCGTGATAAGGGGCTCAGTGTCGATTTCCTTGGTAGTGAGAGGGCTGATGCAACTCTCGGTGTTAACTTCCACTTCTTGCTGGTCCACATTCTGACCCAAGTCTTCTAGGATGCCCTCGTGGCCAAGGATTTCCTGATGTTTCTTCAAGGTATCTTTGTACTTAAAACTTCTCTCACAAACAGCACAATTAAAGGGACGTGCCTTTGAGTGAGATTTCAAGTGCCTTTCCATCTGTGAGGTACAAGTCAAAATCTTACCACAGACATAACAGGTTTTGGAATCTATCTGGGTTCGATTCTCTGCAGTGGCAAGAAAATCCTTCTCTGGTTGCAGGCCACTCTTTTGTTGTGCCATGTTCTGACCAACATCCTGACACAAATCTCCCTGGGTCACTTTCTGACACAATTCTCTCTGGTGTTTTTTCAAATCGTACGAATACTTGAATCTCTTATCACAATTGACACACCCAAATGGACGCTCTTTTGAGTGGGAGCTCATGTGCCTTACCAAGCTTGAAGTACGAGCAAAATACCTCCCACACACAGAGCATGTGTTAGAGGATGTGATAGTGTCCAGAGTTCCTTGATGAGATGGCTCTGGTGGAGAGGGTGTCTTGAGGAGTGATGTGATCTGAGGTTTGCTAGTTGAGGGTTGTGGGATCTCATCCTCATTTTTATCTTCATCCAACATGTTTAGCTCCTTTTCACAAACTCGCCTCTGGTGTCTCTTCAGATTATGACCATCCCTGAAGCTTTTTTCACACATGAGGCACTTAAACTTGAGATCTCCAGTGTGGGTTAGCTGATGCCTTTTCATGGCTGTGACTCGAGTGAAAGTCTTCCCACACACTTCACATGTCTTACTGAATGGGCCTCTATTGCATGACTTCTTTGGGGAGGGCCGACCCTTGGAGGATGATGGCTGTTTGATTGCACGCCCGGAAGAATCAGTCTTTCGTGGTTTTCGTCCTTTGGGGGAGACGCGCACCTTGGATGATGGCTGTTTGATTGCGCGCCCGGAGGAATCGGTCTTTCGAGGTTTCCGTCGTTTTGAAAACATTTTCTTAATTTGCAGCCTTTTGCTTCGTTTTAATTGTTGAAAATGTGATGGTCTGAGTAAATTCAAGCCAGTGACAGCTTGATTGTCAATTTCCCCAACGGCAGACTCCATGTCCATAACGTAATCCTGCTCAGTAATTATGTATCTTTTAACTTCATCTGCTGGGACTAGTACATCGATTTCCTTTGTCCGATTCTCCAACAACTCTCTTGCTTCCATTCCCTCCAAATTCATCCCTTCTGATTGTGTATCTGAGTCTACATCTGGGGCAGTCACCACTCGCACATATGGAGGAAGAGACAGAGAGGAGAGGATGAAGTCACCAAAGGACGATGGAGTTCCTTTTTATGCAAAAGAGGGAGACAATTAAAAAAATGAAGGTTAAATTGAACAGCATATATGATAATTATATCAATGCCTCAAATATAAACTGTTACCAGACAAACAAAACCAATAATATATTTCCTCTACCTGACACTCATCATTTGCCATTTTTGCAGAAACAATCCAAGCCATGGATTCTCTATAAATCTGTGTGATACTTACGGATGGAGTCCAAATGTCCACGTTTTCTGTGGTACTGGAGCAGGGTCCTCAATTGTTTGGGGTCAGGTACAAACTGTACACATTTCTCCAGGGCAGAGGGGACAGCATTTAACAAGGAGGCAGTCTTGAGAGAGTGGAACATGGTTTAAAAGCATTAACAACTGCATACTCATGTCCAACACACAGTTTATTATACATGAAAATATTATTGATTCTTGCTTGGTATTCTTGACTTCTAATTCCCAAAGCTAATTAGATAAAGGTGTTACTCATTCTTATTACCTGTTCAAGGTCTGGTATGGGAAGTAACTTCTCAAGTCTGGAAAGGAATTCTAACATCAGCATCTGTATTGCAGTGTCATACTTGGGCCCAAATTCCACAGGGAACACGTCCTAGGAGAGAATAAATTAATGAAATAATTAATGTCCATAATTAGGCTAAAATGTGTACTGATATTACCTTTGGTCTTAGAGCATCATACAGCCACTTCAAAATCCTAAAGCAGAAAGTTTAAGCCTTTTGTTTGATCTATAAAGAAATCATAACTAAACCACAAACACCTGGAGGTGGAGATACAGTATGTGTGAACGAGAAGGACTCAAACATATAAATATTGTACTTTAAAGTATTGGAGATGCAGTCTTGTACATGGATGTAACATTCAGAATATAAAAACTCAGCCTCTCAGAGTTCTAACTAGCCTGGGTGCCAGTCTGTTTCTGCTTTCTTGCCAACTCCTTATGGAATTGTGAGGCCAAACATTGACAATGGAGTAGGCAAAATCACCATCAGATCTGCTACCAGGCTAGGTTCTAACTGTAGCGAAGACTAAATGGAGCGAAGACTACAATTGAAGTCGGAAGTTTACATACACCTTAGCCAAATACATTTAAACTCAGTTTTTCACAATTCCTGACATTTAATCATAGTAAAAATTCCCTGTCTTAGGTCAGTTAGGATCATCACTTTATTTGAAGAATGTGAAATGCCAGAATAATAGTAGAGATAATTATTTATTTCAGCTTTTATTTCTTTCATCACATTCCCAGTGGGTCAGAAGTTTACATACACTCAATTAGTATTTGGTAGCATTGCCTTTAAATTGTTCAACTTGGGTCAAACATTTTGGGTAGCCTTCCACAAGCTTCCCACAATAAGTTGGCCCATTCCTCCTGACAGAGCTGGTGTAACTGAGTCAGGTTTGTAGGCCTCCTTGCTCGCACACGCTTTTTCAGTTCTGCCCACACATTTTCTATAGGATTGAGGTCAGGGCTTTGTGATGGCCACTCCAATACCTTGACTTTGTTGTCCTTAAGCCATTTTGCCACAACTTTGAAAGTTTGCTTGGGGTCATTTTACATTTGGAAGACCCATTTGCGACCAAGCTTTAACATCCTTACTGATGTTTTGAGATGTTGCTTCAATATATCCAGATAATTGTCCTTCATGATGCCATCTATTTTGTGAAGTGCACCAGTCCCTCCTGCAGCAAAGCACCCCCACAACATGATGCTGCCACCCCCGTGCTTCACGGTTGGGATGGTGTTCTTCGGCTTGCAATTATCCCCCTTTTTCCTCCAAACATAACGATGTTCATTATGGCCAAACAGTTCTATTTTTGTTTCATCAGACCAGAGGACATTTCTGGCTTTTTTTATGGCAGTTTAGGAGCAGTGGCTTCTTCCTTGCTGAGCAGCCTTTCAGGTTATGTCGATATAGGACTCGTTTTACTGTGGATATAGATACTTTTGTACCTGTTTCCTCCAGCATCTTCACAAGGTCCTTTGCTGTTGTTCTGGGATTGATTTGCACTTTTCACACCAAAGTACTTTCATCTCTAGGAGACAGAACGCGTCTCCTTCCTGAGCGGTATGACGGCTGCGTGGTCTCATGGTGTTTATACTTGCATACTATTGTTTGTACAGATGAACGCGGTACCTTCAGGCGTTTGGAAATTGCTCCCAAGGATGAACCTGATTGCTCCCAAGGATGAACCTGAGGTCTTGGCTGATTTCTTTTGATTTTTCCATGATGTCAAGCAAAGAGGCACTGAGTTTGAAGGTAGGCCTTGAATATATCCACAGGTACACCTCTAATTGACTCAAATTATGTCAATTAGCCTAACAGAAGCTTCTAAAGCCATGACATCATTTTCTGGAATTTTCCAGAAAACTTCTGATCCACTGGAATTGTGATACAGTGAATTATAAGTGAAATAATCTTTCTGTAAACAATTGTTGGAAATATTATTTGTGTCATGCACAAAGTAGATGTCCTAACCGACTTGCCAAAACTATAGTTTGTTAACTAGAAATGTGTGGAGTGGTTAAAAAACAACTTTTAATGACTCCAACGCAAGTGTTTGTCAACTTCCGACTTCAACTGTAAATGGAGAAACGAACCTGGTAGAAGTTCTCCCTTTCACTTGGGTCTTTCAGCAGAGATTCAACCAGCTCCACAAACTTTGATTCAGATAATTCCACCTCTGCATCACCTGACTGCAACAAAACACGCACAACTATTACATCATTGAAGCTTACAACTCAATCACACAATACTGTATGTCTGGTTGGGCTTATTGGTTTGGTATCGCCTGGTGACACGGGTGGGTGGAGTTAGCACATTATAGATCATTTTTCATTGGTCCTAAAGCTGACTCTCCAGACAACCGGGTGCACATCAGGTTAAATCCATTTGAATTCAATTACTTTTTGACAGCATCTGTTTTGATTTAAATAAAAAATTACATACATATTTACCTATGGAAGAAGTGGTCAGAAAGTTACTTTTTGTATCTGAATGCCAAAACATTCAGGAGGTAAAGTTGACCCATTTTGCATACCCCACCACACCATGAGACATCCATGTCTTCATTACTGGAAAAGAGAAACGGTTGGGTTTGATGTAATTTAAAAGCTTACAAGAAGGGTTGTCATTTTTTTAAATAATTTCTTTAAAAAAAAACGAATATATATATATATATATATATATATATATAAACAAATAATCTCAGATTTGTTTCATATTCCCATATGTTGTAGCTTAAACCTTTACATTTTTTATTTAACTTGGCAAGTCAGTTAAGAACAAATTCTTATTTACAATGACGGCTTAGTGGGTTAACTGCCTTGTTCAGGAATGACAGATTCGACCTAGCAACCTTTCGGTTACTGGCCCAACGCTCTAACCACTAGGCTACCTGCCGTCACTACATCATCTGAGGTTTTTGTGTTGAGCCTGCCATCGGTTGAGACACAACATGCTCTTGAATACAGGGTGGGTGTCATTTCAATCATAGAAATAGAATGTATAGAATGTACAAATCTCCCCAGACCACTGCAAGTTAGCTGGTACACCATTATTTTAATTGAATGGAAATGTTTTCTTCTAATTTTCTACCACAAAGATGACCGCAGGTCCACCCACCGTCAAATGTCAACTTAAAATGGTCATGTCTATTATCCATATTTCTATGATTTCAATAGGTTTCCTATGGAGGATTGATAGTATCATTTAAAACAACATATTTCATTCTAGTCAACATTCTCTAATGTGTGGACCTACAACAATTTTTGTGGTACCATTTAAAAGTAGACATTTCAATTTGATTCCCATTTTAGCACATTTATCAGCCACAACATGACAACCTGTATTTAAGAGTACGTTGTGTCTCAACCCATTGCGGGTTCAACACAAAAACTTCAGTTGATGTAAAATAGGGTCTGAGATACAACATATGCAAATATGAAAATAATCTGAGTTTAAGTGTTTTTAGATAATTTACATTTATTAAGGTTAAAAAATAACAAAGATTATTAAAAAACATTTAAAAAAAAAAAATAATAAACTATAAAATAGTTTGAAAACACTGTTTGCACGTTTTTCAATGATATCAATCTCAACTGGTTATCTTTTTTAGTGATGAAGACATGATGTCATGGTATGGTCGGGTATACCTTTATCTCTTGAATGTTTTGGCATTCAGGTACAAAAAGTCACTTTCTGAGCACTTCTACAATGGACAAATATGTATGGAAGGTTTTGTTCAATTTAAAAGGGGTGATGTCTAAAAGTGATTGAATTCAAATGGATGTACCCATCAGTGGACATCAGTTAGTGTGCCCACTGACATAGGCATGTATTCTTCACCTCCAATCCCTCTTTGAAAGATACTTACCTCTGCTTCCTCAGTGGATGTGAGGGATCGGATCCTGTCCAGGTGTTTTTGAATTTTTGTGAGGTCTAATGTCTGCTCAGTGCGACACAACTCCAGAACCAACTGAAATGACAAATGGCCAGTCAATAGTCGGTCAAAGGTCAACCCCACACTTCCTAGGCACTGCTCTGTTCTCATTGGGAAAATGAAAGATAGCCTAGATAAGGCCCAATGTCAGTATTCAATTGAGTTAATCAACGTCAGGGTCTTCATCTCAGTCAATTACCATTACCAGACCGTTGTCTCAGGCCAGAGTCAACTGTCTACACTATCTGGTCAGAGCTAAAGGCTAGGGTAGCCCCAGGGTGCATTGTGGTGTTACTATGATAACTAGAAATATCTGCATCTAAAGGTGGATGAAACATGCTCTTGTAGACTGCTCAGTGATCTAAAGGATGCAAAATAACTGCCTTCTGATTATAGATAGGCATATAACTTCATACTGTACACGGAAGAAGTTCTGCTTAGACCTCAAATAGATAGCTAGGAGTTCTAGGTCTATGTAGGAGTTCAAGGTCTATGTAGGAGTTCAAGGTCTATGTAGGAGTTCAAGGTCTATGTAGGAGTTCTAGAACTATGTAGGAGTTCTAGGTCTACGTAGGAGTTCTAGGTCTACGTAGCAGTTATAGATCTATGTAGGAGTTCAAGGTCTATGTAGGAGTTCAAGGTCTATGTAGGAGTTCAAGGTCTATGTAGGAGTTCTAGGTCTACGTAGGAGTTCTAGGTCTATGTAGGAGTTCTAGAACTATGTAGGAGTTCTAGGTCTATGTAGGAGTTCAAGGTCTATGTAGGAGTTCAAGGTCTATGTAGGAGTTCAAGGTCTATGTAGGAGTTCAAGGTCTATGTAGGAGTTCAAGGTCTATGTAGGAGTTCTAGAACTATGTAGGAGTTCTAGGTCTACGTAGGAGTTCTAGGTCTACGTAGCAGTTATAGATCTATGTAGGAGTTCAAGGTATATGTAGGAGTTCTAGGACTATGTAGGAGTTCTAGGTCTACGTAGGAGTTCTAGGTCTACGTAGGAGTTCTAGGTCTACGTAGGAGTTCTAGATCTACGTAGGAGTTCTAGGTCTACGTAGGAGTTCTAGGTCTACGTAGGAGTTCTAGGTCTACGTAGGAGTTCTAGATCTATGTAGGAGTTCTAGGTGTATGTTTGGGCTAAAAGCTAGGACTACCATCATCATCTTGTTGCATGTTTATTTTCCCCATTCTGCACCCAATCTCTTACCCTTGCTCTAAGCCCCAGGACTAGTTGGGCCCTCTGACCGCAACTCAAAAGCTCTGGCACAATCTCTGTAACCATGGTGACAAACTCTTCCAGCATCCCATAATCTTGAACGTCTCCTCGTTGAACCACTTGCCACATGGCTGCAGAGACAAGCCGCAGTGGTGGAATGAAGAGACGCAGAGAGGGAAGAAGAAGAGGGGGACCTAAAAACAGGAAAATAAGTTGTTAGCCGACACACGGTTACCAAGACTAGGCGCACGCAATTTTGACAAGGCGCGTGCATTCATAAAACCTAGTTAGCTAGCTCTAGCTAAAAAGTTAATACACTTTAGACTAACGTTAGTAAAAAATATATGTTATGTTAATGGCATATTTAACGCAGCCACCAGCAGTAGAAACAATGACAAAGCGGAGTCCCGACTCCGTTAAGGTAAAAAGTTAAGGGACGGGGCTGGAGAAATGTAACCACTCAAATAGAAATAGCTATCCATGATATCAAAATTATAGTTTTAGTCATGTTTTGAGGCTATGTAGTGTTTGTTTACAATTATATTATTGACAAAGATTGTAATAAAACAAGCTTATATTTTGGGTTATGATGGGGTACGACCAATGGTTTATATACATCATTGGGTACGACAGAACTTAGCTCATGAGGCATACAAGTGTATTTTTCAAGAAACAATGGGTACATATCATTATTAATAAGAACAACAATGGATGAAGCAACTGCTGATTTGACGATATCGTTCATAACTTTATTTCACGCTATTTCGAAACGGTCTAGACATATCGATATTGCAGATACGTGGACTTGCCAGTGCCACCATTTCAGGCAGGCCAGGATCATAGGGCAAGATACGGCATACGCCATGTTGAACATCGAACGCACACCAAACCTAGCTAACGTTAGCTACGTTATCAAATTTGTTAACAATTTCTATCGTTAACTTACAATTTTCGCATGGATCCTGACTTTGCATCTCGGCCTCATACAATGGTCAACAGGAAGCTAAGGTATACTTGAAAAGTTAGCTAGCTAGATTTGATTTAGATGCCCCACTTCCCGGTCTAAAGTTGCCGTTCTCTCCACATACCATTCAGGCAGTAAGGAACGGAAGTTGTTTCCATCAGTTTCCGGGTTTTGTTTTTCAAAATAAAACACAGATAGGGCTTTCCTAATCACTTATTACATCTCAAGCTACTACCTACTGCTATGCCTTTGTTCTGTATTTTAATGGGCGTGTTCATACTACCGCTACATCATATTTATTAGACTAAATTCATTTAAAAAGTCGATGAAAAAGTGTAAGAATAGCTCATGCAGAGCCCATATGTAGTAGGACAAGTGTGCATGTTTATATGTAATGTCAATGGCAATTGTCATTATTACATCCTTCATACAATTTCCATACATTTTTTTCAAGGCCCTCATAATGACGACGACGCTGAATTCTGACATTATAGCGCCACCCTGTGTCCGTATTAAGCTATTACTATTATTGAGGATTGACAGTGGTGGCACAGGATGCTACAAATCTAGTAAGTGCACTGTAAATAGGAGCATCAATGCGGTGCAGCGGGTCAGGGCTGGATGACATTGTGTAAGGCAGAGAGTCAGAGACAGGCAGCTGGCCACTGAGGCAGAGAAGATAAATGGAGACTGGGGTTGAGAGAGGGTGATGACCTTTAGAGGAACAGGGAAGGCTGGGGTGTGATGTTGACAACCCTAGACCTACATGATGGATGGAGGGTCCTCACCCTTTTGCCCTCAGAACAGCCTCAATTGACTCCAATGCTTTCCGCAGTTGTGTCAAGTTGACTGGATGTCCTTTGGGTGGTGGACCATTCTTGATACACACAGGGAACTGTTGAGCATGAAAAACCCAGCAGCGTTGCAGTTCTCGACACAAACCGGTGCGCCTGGCACCTACCACAATACCCTGTTCAAAGGCACTTAAATCTTTTGTCTTGGTCATTCACCCACTGAGTTGCACACATACACAATCCATGTCTCAATTGTATCAAGGCTTAAAAATCCTCTTTAACTTGTCTCCACTTGTTTTTTTGTTTTTTTAACCTTTATTTAACTGGGCAGGCAGGTCAGTTAAGAGCAAATTCTTATTTACAATGACGGCCTACCAAAAGGCAAAAGGCCTCCTGCGGGGACGGGGGCATGGGATTAAAAATAAATAAATAATATAAGAAAATATAGAACAAAACACACAACACGATAGAACTACATAAAGATAGACCTAAGACAACCACATAACATGGCAGCAACACATGACAACAACATGGTAGCAACACAACATGGCAGCAGCACAACATCGTAGCAGCACAAAACATGGTACAAACATTATTGGGCACAGACAACAGCATAAAGGGCAAGAAAGTAGAGACAACAATACATCACGCGAAGCAGCCACAACTGTCAGTAAGAGTGTCCATGATTGAGTCTTTGCATGAAGAGATGGAGATAAAACTGTCCAGTTTGAGTGTTTTTTGCAGCTCGTTCCAGTCTCTAGCTGCAGCAAACTGAAAAGAGGAGCGACCCATGGATGCTTTGGGGACTTTAAACAGAATGTGACTGGCAGAACGGGTGTTATATGTGGAGGATGAGGGCTGCAGTAGGTATTTCAGACAGGGGGGAGTGCGGCCTAAGAGGGTTTTATCAATAAGCATCAACCAGTGGGTCTTGCGACAGGTATACAAAGATGACCAGTTTACAGAGGAGTATAGAGTGCAGTATTGTGTCCTATAAAGAGCATTGGTGGCAAATCTGATGGCCGAATGGAAAAGAACATCTAACTGCTCGAGAGCACCCTTACCTGCCGATCTATAAATTACGTCTCCGTAATCTAGCATGGGTAGGATGGTCATCTCAATCAGGGTTAGTTTGGCAGCTGGGGTAAAAGAGGAGCGATTACGATAGAGGAAACCAAGTCTAGATTTAACCTTAGCCTGCAGCTTTGATATGTGCTGAGAGAAGGACAGTGTAACCGTCTAGCCATACTCCCAAGTACTTCTATCCGGTGACTACCTCGAGCTCTAAACCCTCAGAGGTAGTAATCACACCGATGGGGAGAGGAGGATTCTTCTTACCAAACCACATGACCTTTGTTTTGGAGGTGTTCAGAACAAGGTTAAGGGTAGAGAAAGCTTGTTGGATGCTAAGAAAGCTTTGTTGTAGAGCATTTAACACAAAACCCGGGGAAGTGCCAGCTGAGTATAAGACTATCATCTGCATATAAATGGATCAGAGAGCTTCCTACTGCCTGAGCTATGTTGTTGATGTAAATTGAGAAGAGCATGGGGCCTAGGATTGAGCCTTGGGGTACTCCCTTGGTGACAGGCAGTGGCTGAGACAGCAGATGTTCTGACGTTATACACTGCACTCCTTGAGAGAGGTAGTTAACAAACCAGGCCAAAAAGACACCAATACTCCTTAGCCAGCCCACAAGAATGGAATGGTCTACCGTATCAAAAGCTTTGGCTAAGTCAATAAAAATAGCAGCACAACATTGCTTAGAATCAAGGGCAATGGTGGCATCATTTAGGACCTTTAAAGTTGCAGTGACACATCCATAACCTGAGCGGAAACCAGATTGCATACCAGAGAGAATACTATAGACATCAAGAAAGCCAGTCAGTTGATTATTGACAAGTTTTTCCAACACTTTTGATTAACAGGGCAAAATAGAAATTGGCCTATAACAGTTAGGATCAGCTTGATCTCCCCTTTAAATAAAGATTGCACCGTGGCTGCCTTTCAAGCAATGGGAACCTCCCCAGAGAGGAGAGATGTTAAAAAGGTCAGAGATAGGCTTGGCGATGATAGGGGCAGCAACCTTAAAGAAGAAAGGGTCTAAACCATCTGACCCAGATGGTTTATTGGGGTCAAGTGTAAGGAGCTCCTTTGGCACCTCAGACTCAGTGATCGCCTGGAGGGAGAAACTTTGTAGCGGGGCAGGGGAAAAAGAGAGGGAGATGGGAAATGTTGGACGGACAAGGAGGCATGGCTGAGTCAAATAGGAATCCTGACTTAATGAAGTGGTGATTAAAAAGCTCAGCCATGTGCTTCTTGTCAGTAACAACCACACCATCAACATTAAGGGACATGGGCAGCTGTGAGGAGGAGAGTTTATTCTCCAGGTCTTTAACCATTTTCCAGAACTTCTTGGCATTAGACCCACAGAGAGAGAACTGCTACTTAAAGTAACTAACTTTGGCCTTCCGGATAGCCTGAGTGCACTTATTTCTCATTTGCCTGAACGAGAGCCAGTCAGCCTGAGTATACGTGTGCTGTGCCTTTCGCCAAATGGAATTCTTGAGGTGGAGTAACACTGCCTGTCACGACTTCCGCCGAAGTCGGTCCCTCTCCTTGTTCGGGTGGTGTTCGGCGGTCGACGTCACCGACCTTCTAGCCATCGCTGATCCATTTTTCATGTTCCATTGGTTTTGTCTTGTCTTCCATCACACCTGGTTCCAATCCCATTCATTACATGTTGTGTATTTAACCCTCTGTTTCCCCTCATGTCCTTGTCAGAGATTGTTCGTTGTATGTAGGTGTGTTATTTTCTCTGGTGTGCGATGGGTTTTGCACCCTATTATGTTATTTTTGTATACTTTGGTTTTTGGAGGTTTTTTGAATGTTTATTAAACAGCTCCGTTTTTACCAAGTTCATTCTCCTGCGCCTGACTTCCCTGCCACCAGCACACACCGCATTACACTGCCAGATCACGGCCAGATTAATTCTCATTTTCTTTATGGAAAATCTTTATGGAAAATTTCTTTATTTCTTTATGTGTTTGTTAGCAATACCGCAACAATTATATAAAAAAGAAGGTCCAAGTGTCTTGGACAGAGAGGATCAAGCTGATTCTATACCAATTTACAGAGGCCAGGTCATGAAGGAAGGCTTGCTAATTAAAGTTTTTTGCAAGCGTATATGACAAATCAGGACAGGTCGTTTCAATGAGCAGTCATTACGGACACATGCTGTAAAACAGTGATCACTAAGGTCATTACAGAAAATACCAGACTCATACCTCTCAGGATTATTTGTGAGGATAACATCAAGGAGAGTAGCCTTTTCTGGGTGTTTGGAATTATACCTTGTGGGATTGGTAATAATCTGAGAAAGATTTAGGGAGTCCCGTTGCTTTAGGACTTGGTGGTTTAAGCATGTCCCAGTTTAGGTCACCTAGCGGGACAAATTCAAACTTAGTGTAAGGGGCCAGGAGAGAATTTAGGGCATTTAGTGTACAGGCCGGTACTGATGGTGGACGATAACACCCAGCAACAGTCAACAAAGAGCTATTGTAAAGTTGAATGCTTTAAACCAGCAAATCAAATTGTTTGGGGACAGACTTGGTGGAGACAACCGAGTACTGAAGGTGTTCCTTGGTAAAGATTTCCACTCCACCACCTTCGGAAGATCTGTCTTGCCGACAAAGGTTATAGCCAGAAAGGTTAACATCAGTGTTCGAAACACTCTTTCTTAACCACGTCTCAGTAATGACCAACACATCTGGATGTTAGGTAATAAGCTTCTAGTGTTAACGTGCAGAAAACCCAGGCTTTTACGAGAGCAGAAATCAGTAAAGCAGATATCAGAGCACAAGTCAGAATTAGGGTTAGCAACAATAGATGGGCCAGGGTGTACATGCACATTTCCAGATATCATCAGCAGTAATACAACCGGGACGACAGAGGACAGGAGAGCTCTGCAGTGTTGATTTTTTTATGACATTTGAATGTGCATCAAATGGCAACAAGATCATATTGTACAGCAATTTCATCAGGTAACATGAATACAAAGCTGGCGAAAAGTAGTTAGAATAGGATGAGAGTCTGTGTTACCAATAAAGAATCAGAGTCCCGAGTGTGGGAACAAACATAGTCTGTCCCACAGTCGAGTAAACAAGCAAGTTCATAGAGAGGGCAGCCCAGATGACAGTCGAGATGATCAGAGAGTATCCATGCCTACTGGATACTCCAGGCATGATGGTCACATTTTTTACAAAAACATTTGAATTTGATTCTGTTTGCTGTGATTAACTAGCCTGGCTGACATGACACACGTGACAGCAGGGAGAGATGTGACCACGCTGGTCTGGATATATTAACTCAGCAAAAAAATAAACGTCTCTTTTTCAGGACCCCGTCTTTCAAAGATAATTCATAAAAAGTTTAAACACGGTTTCCCGTGCTTGTTCAATGAACCATAAACAATTAATGAACATGCACCTGTGGATCGGTCGTTAAGACACTAACAGCTTACAGACGGTAGGCAATTAAGGTCACAGTTATGAAAACTTAGGACACTAAAGAGGCCTTTCTACTGACTCTGAAAAACACCAAAAGAAAGATGCACAGGGTCCCTGCTCATCTGTGTGAACGTGCCTTAGGCATGCTGCAAGGAGGCATGAGGACTGCAGATGTGGCCAGGGCAATAAATTGCAATGTCTGTACTGTGAGACGCCTAAGACAGGAATGTTAGTGTTCTGCCATGGCCAGGGGAGAGCCCGGATCTCAATCCCATTGAGCACCTCTGGGACCTGTTGGATCGGAGGGTGAGGGCTAGGGCCATTCCCCCCCCAGAAATGTCCGGGAACTTGCAGGTGCCTTGGTGGAAGAGTGGGGTAACATCTCACAGCAAGAACTGGCAAATCTGGTGCAGTCCACGAGGAGGAGATGCACTGCAGTAGTTAATGCAGCTGGTGGCCACACCAGATACTGACTGTTACTTTGGATTTTGACCCCCCCTTGTTCAGGGACACATTATTCCATTTCTGTTAGTCACATGTCTGTGGAACTTGTTCAGTTTATGTCTCAGTTGTTGAATCTTGTTATGTTCATACAAATATTTACACATGTTAAGTTTGCTGAAAATAAACGCAGGTGACAGTGAGAGGACGTTTAATTTTTTTGCTGAGTTTATATGTGTGTATGTAATTGTCTGCTTTACTACAAATTGCTCAGGACTTAAATCCAGCCTGCTCGGGAAACTCACTAACTGGATCACAGTCTTCAAGGACAAAATACTTAGCTTCACCAGGTGAGAGAAGCAGGCCCAGGATCTTCTCTTCAGAGTGCAGGTATAGTTTGAAATTATCCTGCTGATGGTGCCTCTCTCAGCCGCTCATTTTATTCACTAAACATTCTTATATCCAGATAGACAAGGTGACATCACTTTAAGACTTCTGCCAGTGGTTCTCCCAACACCATTCCACAACCTAGAATGAAAGGAACAGTGTTCCAAAATCTGTTACGTATAACTGTATGTATATACGTATAACTGAACACTAAGAATTTCATGCAAATATAGAAAAATCTGCATAAAACAATTTGTGCATTTTCCCATCAGATGTTTCCAGCAAACAGACTTTTTGTGGATGAAAAGCTGGGCTTGACGACTTTGTGCACATAAAAATAACTTTTGCCGTTAAATACCCATGTACTGAATTTGTTTTAATTTTTTTAATGTGTTTTCAACTCTACTGATTTTGTCACAAACTATTGCATTATAGCAAATGCGCCCACTCTGGTCTTGGCACATGCACTCTAGCCAACAGCTCACAAATACAGTGGGGGTAGGCTATCTACATTATAAGATTATAATGAATAAGAGTGATATTATTTTTCAAACGGCAGCCAAACATTGATCATTTCATCAGAATAAGACCCTCAATATTTATTTGCCATCACCTTGCACATTCACCATCCTGTGAAGTATATTATTTACATTGAAATGTTTTTATTTTTTTATGTAACCTTTATTTAACTAGGCAAGTCAGTTAAGAACAAATTCGTATATCATTTATTTAACCTGTGGCCTAATAAACTGCATGCTTTCCTAAGTCGTAGTGGGAGGACCACACATATCATTGTGTGACTCCAAGTTTACTTCGATGTGATGGTTATTATACAGACATTCCAATATTTGCGCATAAAGGAGTTCCCACCGCTGTTTCTCGCATAATTAATTTTAATGACACATATTGATCCCACCATGTCGGACGAACATTGTCCGTAGGCATTTATAAAATTGTACCGGCATTTCATGTTTCCATCAACCTGGTCATGACTTTTTTCATGCATCAGGTATTTCATCCGCATGAACTGGTTGGCTGGAAACGTGGTTAGTGTTGTGTAAATGAGCACCAGCCCTAAATGAACGGAAGATGTACAGTTGAAGTTAGAAGTTTACATACACTTAGGTTGGAGTCATTAATACTTGTTTTCAACCACTCCACAAATGTCTTGCTAACAAACTATAGTTATGGCAAGTCGGTTAGGACATCTACTTTGTGCATGATACAGGTAATTTTTCCAACAATTGTTTACAGACAGATTATTTCACCTATAACTCACTATATCAATTCCAGTGGGTCAGAAGTTTACATACACTAAGTTGACTGTACCTTTAATAAACTTGAAAATTTCAGAAAATGATGTCATGGCTTTAGAAGCTTCTGATAGGCTAATTGACATAATTTGACAAATTGTTTAACTTGGGTCAAACGTTTTGGGTAGCCTTCCACAAGCTTCCCACAATAAGTTGGGTGAATTTTGGCCCATTCCTCCTGACAGAGCTGGTGTAACTGAGTCAGGTTTGTAGGCCTCCTTGCTCGCACACGCTTTTTCAGTTCTGCACACATATTTTCTTTAGGATTGAGGTCAGGGCTTGGTGATGGCCACTCCAATACCTTGACTTTGTTGTCCTTAAGCCATTTTGCCACAACTTTGGAAGTATGCTTGGGGTCATTGTCCATTTGGAAGACCCATTTGCGACCAAGCTTTAACTTCCTGACATCTTGAGATGTTGCTTCAATATATCCACATAATTTTCCTCCCTCATGATGCCATCTATTTTGTGAAGTGCACCAGTCCCTGCTGCAGCAAAGCACCCCCACCAACATGATGCTGCCACCTCCGTGCTTCACGGCTGGGATGGTGTTCTTCGGCTTGCAAGCCACCCCCTTTTTCCTCCAAACATAACGATGGTCATTATGGCTGAACAGTTCTACTTTTGTTTCATCAGACCAGAGGTCATTTCTCCAAAAAGTACGATATTTGTCCCCATGTGCAGTTGAAAACCGTAGTCTGGCTTTTTTATATGGCGGTTTTGGAGCAATGGTTTCTTCCTTGCTGAGCGGCCTTTGAGGTTATGTCAATGTAGGACTCTTTTTACTGTGGATATAGATACTTTTGTACCTGTTTCCTCCAGCATCTTCACAAGGTCCTTTGCTGTTGTTCTGGGATTGATTTGCACTTTTCGGACCAAAGTACGTTCATCTCTAGGAGACAGAACGCTTCTCCTTCCTGAGCGGTATGACGGCTGCATGGTCCCATGATGTTTATACTTGCGTACTATTGTTTGTACAGATGAACGTGGTACCTTCAGGCATTTGGTAATTGCTCCCAAGGATGAACCAGACTTGTGGAGGTCTACAATTTCTTTTTGGATATCTTGCCTGATTTCTTTTGATTTTCCCATGATGTCAAGCAAAGAGGCACTGAATTTGAAGGTAGGCCTTGAAATACATCCACAGGTACACCTCCAATTGACTCAAATGATGTCAATTAGCCGATCAGAAGCTTCTAAAGCCATGACATAATTTTCTGGAATTTTCCAAGCTGTTTAAAGGCACAGTCAACTTAGTGTATGTAAACTTCTGACCCACTGGAATTGTGATACAGTAAATTATAAGTGAAATAATCTTGTCTGTAAACAATTGTTGGAAAAATTACTTGTGTCATGCACAAAGTAGATGTTCTAACCGACTTGCCAAAACTATAGTTTGTTAACAAGAAATTTGTGGAGTGGTTGAAAAACAAGTTTGAATGACTCCAACCTAAGTGTATGTAAACCTCCGACTTCAACTGTATATACACACGGTCTGCTTTACTGTATAAAGTCCTCAGAGATTTTGAGATAATAGCTTAATTGAATCCTTTGGTTCTTTTATTGAACTTAGTTGTTCATGGAATATCTTGTTTTAAGTTTTTAAAGGGTCAACAAACTATTAAAATGAGACTCAAATGCATATTACCATAACATATTTTAATATGGTGAAGTGTCAGTGCTTCCTCAGGTTTACCATTGCACTTCATATTTACAATTCCTTTCAGCATTTCATTTCCTCCTGTAACACATTGAGCTAATTCCTGTGTGACTTAACAGCAGAGAGTAAATCAATGGTGAGTATCTCCTTTTTTATATCATAAACATTGGTTTATTGATTACACTAATCAACTATGCATTCTCAGAGCACAGTGATGCTGTTATCTTACAAGAAAAACAGAATACAGCTTGTTTTCTTTTTTAAAACAACAGTAAAACAAGTCACAAAATATAAACATTTGGGTCAAAAAAGTATACTAAGCTTACACTCTTCTCAATATCTGTCAGTGGCTATAAACAGTTCAACAGAATCTAGAACAAATGCACAGTTATTCATAACTGAAAGCTTCATAGTTATAATTGATATAAATGATCAAAATAGGTTTAACAATCTATGGAGCTATATATTGAGTACATTTCTCATCCATTCAAATAAAGAGTACATTCTATGCCTCAAAATTGAAATTACATTCATAATTCCCCAATCCTGTAAATCTGGAATCCTTTGAAAGCCCGCCAAACTGGAAATCGTCCTGCTCAGCTCCTTTACCTGATGGCGGTCTGTGCTAGTGTTTCTGAACAGATGGCACCTGTCCCCACAGAGACGTAGTATTTCTTTCAGATGAGGGTCAGCTTCTTTGATGAACTGATCAAAGGTGACAACTTCCAGGTTCTCTCCATGAGTAAAGAGTACAATCGTTTTATTTTTGATTTCACCCAAGGCTTCTTCCAATTGTTTTAATATCTTTCTCTCGCCCTCTGTGAATCGGCCAATCTGAATTACCAGTAAGTACACACAAGACCCAATACGACAGTGCATTTTACAATCTTCAACATGTTTGTCTGAATTTTCAACACATTCATGGAAGAAGTCTGGAGTATCAATGACCCTAAACTCTTTTCCTGACCTCTGTCTCTGTTTTACCTGACACTCACTAGTAACTGGTGAAGAGTTTTTTTCTGACTTAAAACAGGTTGTGCCCAGGATTGTGTTTCCACTAGCACTCTTTCCACTACCTGCTTGTCCCAGTAACACAATGTTCAAAATGTTGCTTTCATGGTTCTCTTGACCGGGATGATTTTCACCTGATTAAACATTAAGAGGAGCAATCAACTATGAGAAATATTCTGCATCTGTTCTAAAAACAGCTCAAGGTGTATGTGCTAAATGAAACTGTACATAAATATGAAAATGCATTTACATAAAAATTGTAGGCTTAAATCATTTAAAAAGTAACACTTACTTTGTGACATGTTCCTCTTCTTGTTTCGCCAGAAACTGCTTGTCACAGATACAAAACGCCTGAAAAGAGAAAAGGAATGGACCTTTACCCTGGGTATTCAACACATGCTGACATTCAAATAACATGTCACTACAGGTACTCTGACTTTTCCTGTTGTTCATTAGTTATCTGATCATTGACAAGTTGACTGTGAAAAAAGTTTCAATACCTTTTTCAATAGACTTTCACTTTTCAAACAATTATAGACGTGGTATAAAAAAAGTCCACAGGGAGGTCTTCAACACATGGTCTGTAAAAATCTGAAACGGTTTAGCATCTTCCTTTATATATACTGTATTGTAGAGAGAAGCTGTGTGGGCGGTTCTAAGAGAGCTTGGGGGATATAACATTGGAAAAAGCTCTTTCTCTTCATTCATTTTCAACTTCATCAAGACAATGGGTTCCTTCTTGTCTCAAGTGCCTGCAGGTGAGAATTGATTGTAACTTTGCAGTTCAGATCCTGTACATTTCTTTACTGGTTTTGAGTGAATTGATCATTAACAATGTATTATGTTTGCAGGTCATGACCTGAGAATTGTGTTGATTGGAAAAACTGGATCTGGTAAAAGTTCAAGTGGAAACACCATTGTAGGAAAACATTTATTTACATCAGCACCCATGTCTACCTCAGTGACTGATAAATGTAGGGAAGAAAGGGTTCGAGAAAACAGATGGTTAAATGTGGTGGACACACCAGGAGTGTTAGACACAGATGGTAGTAGGAAACCAGGGTATATCCAAAGAGAAGTACTGAAGTGTCTTGAAGTCTCATCCCCTGGTCCTCATGTCTTCCTGTTGGTGATGAAGTTGGGGACATGGAGTGATGATGATCAGAAATCTGTTGATAACGTTGAGGATCTCTTTCCAGAGCTTTACAGGCACATGATTGTGCTCTTTACTCACAGTGATCAACTTGGGGGGATAACAATACAAGACTTTGTACGTGATGGTCATCCAAATCTTAAAGACATTATACGTCGCTGTTCTGGCAGATACCATGTTTTCAACAACAAAAGTCGTAGGAGAGATCAAGTTGTTGAGCTGGTCAGGAAGATTGATGAATTGGTGGCAGTGGAAGGGATCTATGACCATCACCATGTAGATTAAGGATAACATTTACACCAACATGAAATGTACATGTTTTTTCCAATAAATAACACATTGTTTATTGAATATATAATGAGCTTTGCTAAAATGACAATATGCATGTTGTATTTATTTTCAGTTATACTATATGTTGTCGATAGGTTAATCCCAAATGTCTCTGGAATGTCACAATACATGGGAATGGTATCTTTAACCACCAAATGTTTGTCAACAATAAAGTAATAAATGATCAACAACGATTGTTCTTTAAGCATCATAAGGCATACTATATATACTTAACATTATATTCGCAATATGTAATAATTAACACATTTGTTGCTGTTTGTACTATTTGGTTGTTTATATTTAGTGTATTTTCTTTTTCACAATTATTTTAAATCCCATTTAGGGACCTTTTTTAAATGTAAATTGTTTGTGATGCTAAATGTCACTCTCTTATCTGGCGGATAAAAACTATCCAGCTGGCAAAATCTGTCACATTGACAGAAATGTTGATTGATGTGCATTGTCCCTGTCAAATAAATAAATAATCTAGCATTTCTATATATGGTAAATCATATTCAATAGATGGGCATACTGCACAACGGAGACTTGTTTTTGAGCAGTTTGTTGTCAAACTTGAACTTCAAGTTGAAGTAATCAAAAGTGAATGATCACTGCATTGTGATGATTTTCCATATTTAGCGCTCGTGGGAAGCCATATCGTTGGCGTCCTGCAAAAAAACTTGTAGACCTCTATCTTGGACCCCCAATAGAACTAATTTAAGGAAGTATTTTTGAAATATTTTCAAATCAAGTATTAATGAAAGTTCACAAGGCCTTTTGAATGTCTGTTGTGTCTGTTGACATAGATGCACCTGAAGTATTTTTTTTAACATAAAGTCAATTAAAATGAATAGAAAATAGACAAAGTGTCACACCCTGGCCAAAGAGAGGCTTTTATTCTCTATTTTGGTTAGGCCAGGGTGTGACTAGGGTGGGCATTCTAGTTTCTTTATTTCTATGTTTTCTGTTTCTATGTTTTGGCCGGGTATGGTTCTCAATCAGGGACAGCTGTCTATCGTTGTCTCTGATTGGGAATCATACTTAGGCAGCCTGTTTTTCCCACCTTAGTTGTGGGTAGTTGTCTGTGTTAATGGCCTGTATAGCGGCCTGTATAGCACTAGTCAGTTTCACTGTTGTGTTTTGTTGGTGACATTTATAACATTAAAAGAAAATGTACGGTCACCACGCTGCACCTTGGTCCGGTCATTTCCACCCTGACGCTATTCGTGACACAAAGTCAAAAAATACAAAGGTATTTGTCATGATTTATAGGTGAGGTCCGTGAACCAATAACAGTTGGTTGTATTTATACAACTGATATGGGTTGGAAAGTAATTGAAATTAACAAAGTATTTTTTAAATACAATTAATACAAATTCATAGAAAATAGACGAAGTAAAAACATACAAAAGTAATTGCTGTTTATTGAATAGGTGAGATCCCTACGCAGAAAGTTCACCTGTATTTTTGCTGGTTGATATACCAGATAAGTACAATGTTATTTCAGGGGAAATCTTATATTTAGAACCTGTCTGCGCTTGGCACAGACGTTGGATCTATGTGCAAAGTGATCACAATAACTACTCTTCAACGCTTCAGTCTGACACAGAAAGAAGGTACTGACCCTGTCACGCCTGCTCCAGCTCTCCCTCTCGATGGTGCAAGACTGCCTTCATTACGCACACCTGTCACCATTGTTGTGCCCACCATCATGCTCAGCAGCGCATCATTGGACTCACCTGGACTCCATTACCTTGTTGATTGCCCCTCCTATTTCTGTCTGTTTCTTTGGTTAGATCGCTCTGGCTAGTGTCACTGTCACTGCTCTGCCTAGTATCACTGCTTTTGATAGTATTACTGTCACTGCTCTGGCTAGTATCACTGCTTTTGATAGTATTACTGTCACTGCTCTGGCTAGTATCACTGCTTTTGATAGTATCACTGTCACTGCTCTGGCTAGTATCACTGCTCTGGCTAGTATCACTGTCACTGCTCTGGTTAGTATCACTGCTCTGGCTAGTATCACTGCTCTGGCTAGTATCACTGCCACTGCTCTGGCTAGTATCACTGCTTTTGATAGTATCACTGTCACTGCTCTGGCTAGTATCACTGCTCTGGCTAGTATTACTGCTCTGGCTAGTATCACTTCTCTGGCTAGTATCACTGTCACTGCTCTGGCTAGTATCACTGCTCTGGCTAGTATCACTGTCACTGCTCTGGCTAGTATCACTGTCACTGCTCTGGCTAGTGTCACTGCTCTGGCTAGTGTCACTGTCACTGCTCTGGCTAGTATCACTGTCACTGCTCTGGCTAGTGTCACTGCTCTGGCTAGTGTCACTGTCACTGCTCTGGCTAGTGTCACTGTCACTGCTCTGGCTAGTGTCACTGTCACTGCTCTGGCTAGTGTCACTGTCACTGCTCTGGCTAGTGTCACTGCTCTGGCTGTTATCACTGTCACTGCTCCCGGCTAGTATCACTGCTCTGGCAAGTATCACTGTCACTGCTCTGGCTAGTTTCACTGTCACTGCTCTGGCTAGTTTCACTGTCACTGCTCTGGCTAGTATCACTGCTCTTGCTAGTATCACTGCTCTGGCTAGTGTCACTGCTCTGGCTAGTGTCACTGCTCTGGCTAGTGTCACTGCTCTGGCTAGTGTCACTGCTCTGGCTAGTATCACTGCTCTGGCTAGTATCACTGCTCTGGCTAGTATCACTGCTCTGGCTAGTATCACTGCTCTGGCTAGTGTCACTGCTCTGGCTAGTATCACTGCTCTGGCTAGTATCACTGCTCTGGCTAGTATCACTGTCACTGCTCTGGCTAGTATCACTGCTCTGGCTAGTATCACCGCTCTGGCTAGTATCACCGCTCTGGCTAGTATCACCGCTCTGGCTAGTATCACTGCTCTTGCTAGTATCACTATCACTGCTCTGGCTAGTATCACTGCTCTGGCTAGTATCACTGCCCTGGCTAGTATCACTGTCACTGCTTTGGCTAGTATCACTGCTTTGGCTAGTATCACTGCTTTGGCTAGTGTCACTGCTCTGGCTAGTGTCACTGCTCTGGCTAGTATCACTGCTCTGGCTAGTATCACTGCTCTGGCTAGTGTCACTGCTCTGGCTAGTATCACTATCACTGCTCTGGCTAGTATCACTGCTCTGGCTAGTATCACTGCTCTGGCTAGTATCACTGCTCTGGCTAGTATCACTGCTCTGGCTAGTGTCACTGCTCTGGCTAGTATCACTGCTCTGGCTAGTATCACTGTCACTGCTCTGGCTAGTATCACTGTCACTGCTCTGGCTAGTATCACTGCTCTGGCTAGTATCACTGCTCTGGCTAGTATCACTGCTCTGGCTAGTATCACTGCTCTGGCTAGTATCACTATCACTGCTCTGGCTAGTATCACTGCTCTGGCTAGTATCACTGCCCTGGCTAGTATCACTGTCACTGCTCTGGCTAGTATCACTGCTCTGGCTAGTATCACTTGTGGGGGGGAAATCTGAATTAGCTAAGTAACATTGACATAACTAAGGTGTCTCATTTGCAGAATAGGCTTTTATGTGTTAATTACTGTTGATTTGTCTGCTTCAGACTCTGGTGTTGGCGGCTGCACTTCCTCCCACGTCTGCTTTCACATCCTCCTCAGACGCCACTCATAGTCTATTTGACCTCAGTCACCTTAGGGGCCCAGAGAGGGGAGAAGTCAGGCTTGTCTATCACATTTAAAAATATATATTTTACCTTTTATTTAACCAGGTAGGCAAGTTGAGAACAAGTTCTCATTTACAACTGCGACCTGGCCAAGATAAAGCAAAGCAATGTGACAAAAACAACAACACAGAGTTACACATAAACAAACGTACAGTCAATAACACAATAGAAAAATCTATGTACAGTGTGTGCAAATGTAGAAGAGAAGGGAGGTAAGGCAATACATAGGCCAGAGGCTAAATAATTACAATTTAGCAAATTAACTCTGGTGTGATAGATGTGCAGATGATGATGTGCAAGTAGAGATACTGGGGTGCAAAAGAGCAAGAGGGTAAATAACAATATGGGGATGAGGTAGTTGGGTGTGCTATTTACAGATGGGCTGTGTACAGGTACAGTGATCAGTAAGCTGCTCTGACAGCTGATGCTTAAAGTTAGAGAGGGAGATATAAGACTCCAGCTTCAGTGACTTTTGCAATTCGTTCCAGTCATTGGCAGCAGAGACCTGGAAGGAAAGGCGGTCAAAGGAAGTGTTGGCTTTGGGGATGACCAGTGAAATATACCTGCTGGAGCGCGTGCTACGGGTGGGTGTTGCTATGGTGACCAGTGAGCGGAGATAAGACGTGGCTTTTACCTAGCAAAGACTTATAGATGACCTGGAGCCAGTGGGTTTGGCGACGAATATGTAGTGAGGGCCAGCCAACGAGAGCATACAGGTTGCAGTGGTGGGTAGTATATGGGGCTTTGGTGAGAAAAGGATGGCACTGTTATAGACTACATCCAGTTTGCTGAGTAAAGTGTTGGAGGCTATTTTGTAAATGACATCGCCGAAGTCAAGGATTGGTAGGATAGTCAGTTTTACGAGGGTATGTTTGGCAGCATGAGTGAAGGATGCTTTGTTGCGAAATAGGAAGCTGATTTAATTTTGGATTGGACATGCTTAATGTGAGTCTGGAAGGAGAGTTTACAGTCTAACCAGACACCTAGGTATTTGTAGTTGTCCACATATTCTAAGTCAGAACTGTCCAGAGTAGTGATGCTGGACGGGCGGGCAGGTGCGTGCAGTGATCGGTTGAAGAGCATGCATTTAGTTTTACTTGCATTTAAGAGCAGTTGGAGGCCATGGGAGGAGAGTTGTATGGAGGTTCCTTATCACAGTGTCCATAGAAGGGCCAGAGGTATACAGAATGGTGTTGTCTGCGTAGAGGTGGATCAGAGAATCACCAGCAGCAAGAGCAACATCATTGATGTATACCGAGAAGAGAGTTGGCCCGAGAATTTAACCCTGTGGCACCCCCATAGAGACTGCCAGAGGTCCGAACAACAGGCGCTCTGAATTGACACACTGAACTCTATCAGAGAAGTAGTTGGTGAACCAGGCAGGGCAATCATTTGAGAAACCAATGCTGTTGAGTCTGCCGTTAAGAATGTGGTGATTGACAGAGATGAAAGCCTTGGCCAGGTCGATGAATACGGCTGCACAGTAATGTCTCTTATCGATGCGGTTATGATATCGTTTAGGACCTTGAGCGTGGCTGAGGTGCACCCATGACCAGCTCTGAAACCAGATTGCATAGCGGAGAAGGTACGGTGGGATTCGAAATGGTCGGTAGTCTGTTTTTTAACTTGGCTTTCGAAGACCTTAGAAAGGCAGGGTAGGATAGATATAGGTCTGAAGCAGTTTGGGTCTAGACTGTCTCCCCCTTTGAAGAGGGGGATGACCGCCGCAGCTTTCCAATCTTTGGGAATCTCAGACAATACGAGAGGTTGAACAGGCTAGTAATAAGGGTTGCAACAATTTCGGCAGACCATTTTAGAAAGAGAGGGTCCAAATTGTCTAGCCCGGCTGATTTGTAGGTGTCCAGATTTTGCAGCTCTTTCAGAACATCAGCTATCTGCATTTGGGTGAAGGAGAAATGGGTGGAGGCTTGGGCAAGTTGCTGTGGGGGGTGCAGCGCTGTTGATCGGGGTTGGGGTAGCCAGGTGGAAAGCATGGCCAGCCGTAGAAAAATGCTTATTGAAATTTTCAATTATAGTGGATTCATCGGTGGTGACAGTGTTTCCTAGCCTCAGTGCAGTGGGCAGCTGGGAGGAGGTGCTCTTATTCTCCATGGACTTTACAGTGTCCCAGAACTTTTTTGGAGTTTGTGCTACAGGATGCAAATTTCTGCTTGAAAAAGCTAGCCTTGGCTTTCCTAACTGTCTGTGTATATTGGTTCCTAACTTCCCTGAAAAGTTGCATATCACGTTGGCTATTCCATGCTAATGCAGAACGACACAGGATGTTTTTGTGCTGGTCAAGGGCAGTTAGGAATGGTAGGATGTGAGTACATTGGAGGTAAACCTAGGCATTGAGTAATGATGAGAGAGATATTGTCTCTAGAGACGTTTAAACAAGGTGATGTATATATGGGAGGTGGAACAAAATGGTTGGTTAAGGCATATTGAGCAGGGCTAGAGGTTCTACGGTGAAATAAGACAATAACCACTAACCAGGATAGTAATGGACAAGGCATATTGATATTAGGGAGAGGCATGCGTAGCCGAGTGATCATAGTGGTCCAATGAGTGGTTAGGCTGGCTGGAGACACGGTGATTCAGGCAGCTAGCAGGAGGGCCTTAGACGGACGTTACGATGGAGGAAAGTCTGTTTTCAACCTCCGCGTGCGGTTACGTCGATAGACCAGCTGTGATGAATTAGTAGGGTTCCGAGTAGCAGAGGGGTCCAAGTCCAATTTACAAAATAGGTATAGTGGCCCAAGAAATTGGCCGATGGATCTATTCAGCTAACAGTCCAATATGCTCTAGACGGCTAGCAGTCTAGCAGATGCGCATTCAGGGGACGTTGCGACGTAGGGGCCAGTTGAGTACCCCCTCGAGCAGATTACGTCGATAGTCCAGTCGTGAAGGATCGGCGGGGTTCCATGCCCCGTACCGGCAGCAGAAGGGGTCCGGGTATTGTAGCCCAGGAGTGGCTGATGGGCCTCTTAGCCGGGAGAATGGGCCTAGCATGGGCTAGGTCCAGGATAATTGGTGCTTGCTTCGGGACAGACGTTAGCCAGAAGTAGTCACTCGGATTGCAGCTAGCTAGCTGCGATGATCCAGGTGAAAAGGTTCAGAGCTTGCGGTAGGAATCCGGGGATATGGAGAGGAAATAGGTCCGGTATGCTCTGGTTTGAGTCGCGTTGTACAAACTTGAGAGAGCTTTCCGAGCTAAAGGTTAGCTGATGACCGCTAGCAGTGGTTAGCTAACTACTAGCTAGTGAGCTGGCTACTAGCTAGCAGCTAGTGAGCTGGCTAGCTTCTGTTGGGGGATTCCGGTTCAAAGGTAGATAAAAATACTTTAGAAAAAAACATATCTACACCACATTGGGTGAGGCGGGTTGCAGGAGAGTATTTTGAAGTTGAGGTTTAGAAAAATATAAAAAGATATGCGAAGACAAAGATAAAAAACGATATATACATGGGACACGACAAGACGAAGGACAAAGACGTCTGACAACTACGCCATCTTGGATATATATCTCTGAGTGCTTGATGAGACAGCTCAATAACAGGGCTACATACAGCTAAAATACTGCTTCATGTTTGGGATCTGATTAGCTGTAACACTGAGCCTTGAACAAGGGGTCAGTACCCCCATTATGCCCTCTCTCCATCTTTGTCAGACTGAAGCATTGAATAATGATGGCGCCGACGGAGATGGCAGCATCGCGACTAGCTCTTAAGCAACTCTGCAGTATTTTGTTTGTTTATGTACCATTTTTTACGTTATTAGCTCAGGAATTGTTTTGTGTCATTACACTCAGCCGGGAAGAACTATTGGATATTAGAGCGGCGGTAACTCACCAGAACTTCCAGCATTACGACCAGGATTACGACTTCCCTGGAGCGGCTCCTTGTTTACTCTCCCTAGAGCAATCAAACTTATTCCAGAGGCTGACCCAAAACAACGCCAGCAAAGGAGAGGTACTTGAGGTAGTCTTCTGGTCCGACACCACCCACCACTCCCGAGTATTTTACTCGCTAATGTTCAATCTCTGGATAATAAAATTGATGAGCTCAATGCGAGACTTGCATTTCAGAGAGACACCAGGGATTGTAATATACTCTGCTTCACGGAACCATGGCTCTCTCGAGATATACTGTCAGACTCGGTAAAGCCAGTTCGTTTCTCAGTACATCGCACCGACAGGAACAAACACATTTCTGGGAAGCAGAATTGTGGAGGTATATGTTTTATGATTAACGACTTATGGTGTAACTGTGATAACATACAGGAACTCAAGTCCTTCTGTTCACCGGACCTAGACTATCTCCCGAGAGAATTATTGTCAATAATAGCCACAGCGGTCTATATCCCCCCCAAGCGGATACCATGACAGCCCTCAAAGAACTTCACTGGACTTTATGCAAACTGGAAACCACATATCCTGAGGCTGCATTTATTGCAGCTGGGGCTCTATCAACATATTGATTGTTGTACTCGCACTTCTAAAACCCTCGACCATTGCTATACTACCTTCCGAAATGCATATAAGGCCATCCCCCGCCCTCCATTTGGCAAATCGGACCACGATTCTATCTTGCTCCACCCCTCCTATAGGCAGACACTCAAACAGGAAGCACCCATGGTAAGGACTATTCGACGCTGGTCTGACCAATCGGAATCCACGCTTCAAGGTTGTTTTGATCATGCGGACTGGAATATGTTCAGAGTAGCTTCAGAAAATAATATCAACACATATACCGATACAGTGAATGAGTTTATCAGGAAGTGAATAGGAGATGTTGTACCCACTGTGACTAATTAAACCTACTGTACCCCAACTAGAAACCATGGGTAGATGGAAGCATTCGCGCAAAACTGAAAGCGTGAAACACCGCATTTAACCAGGGCAAGAAGACTGGGAATATGGAAGAATACAAACAGTGTAGTTGTTCCCTCCGCAAAGCAATCAAGCAGGCTAAACGTCGGTATAGGGACAAAGTTGACTCCCAGTTCAACGGCTCAGACACGAGACATTTGTGGCAGGGTATACAGACAATCACGATCATAAAGGGAAAACCAGCCACGTCGCGGACACCGACGTCTTGCTTCCGGACAGACTGAACACCTTCTTCGCTCGCTTTGAGGATAATACAGTGCCACCAACGCGGCCCAATATCAAGGACTGTGGGCTCTCCTTCTCCGTGGCCGATGTGAGTAAGACATCTAAGCGTGTTAACCCTTGCAAGGCTGCCGGCCCAGATGGTATCCTTAGCCGTGTCCTCAGAGCATGCGCAGACCAGCTGGCTGATGTGTTCACAGATATATTCAATCTCTCCCTATCCCAGTCTGTTGTCCCCACATGCTTCAAGATGGCCACCATTGTCCCTGTACCTAAGAAAGAATGCTGTTCATCAACTATAGCTCAGTATTCAACTCCATAGTACCCTCCAAGCTCATCATCAAGCTTGAGGCCCTGGGTCTGAACCCTGCCCTGTACAACTGGGTCCTGGACTTCCGGACGGGTCGCCCCCAGGTGGTAGGAAACAACACCTCCTCTTGCTGATCCTCAACACTGGGGCCCCACAAGGGTGCATGCTCAGCCCCCTTCTGTACTCCCTGTTCACACATGACTGCGTGGCCAAGCACGCCTCCAACTCAATCATCAAGTTTGCAGACGACACAACAGTAGTAGGCTTGATTACCAACAACGATGAGACAGCCTGCAGGAAGTAGGTGAGGGCTCCAGGAAAATAACATCTCACTCAACGTCAACAAAACTAAGGAGATGATCGTGGACTTCAGGAAACAGCCACTGAGGGATGGTATAATTATTAGTGTTCATAAGACACTTGACATTATCTCAAATCAATATGCCTTAAATGCACAACATCCTCAAATGATAATTAAAGCTGCAACAAAGAACCAATGATTGTGTAAAAGCTGAGGTCATGGCAACGTATTCTCCCAGGAGTCACTGTATGGTCATTCTGACGTCTGCATTGGCCGTGCAGCATTTACTGTGATATGGCCTCAGCAGAAGTCAGGGCATTCATACGTCTTGCACTTCACTGAGCAGCACAGAGCTGTTAGAAGTTGTCTAGGAAGTGTGTTTGTGTTTATACAGGACCTCCCACCCCCACCTACCGTCAACAAATCATGTCAATGCAGAGCTATAAGGAGACCTCAACATTGTCACAAAATTTGAGAGGCGGACGGCACTGAGGTAAGGCGCTCAATTTGGCCTCTGCGTGCTCCCAGAGACTCCGCAAATGCCTCACACCATCCTTTTGGGGCCTCTGACCACATCTTTCAGATAAAGTATCAATTGGCTCTTAAGAGTTCAGAAATATATATTTTCAAAACGCACACAATAAAAAAGTATTTGTTTCAACGATTTCACCTTCGTTTTATATTGAAAGTCAAGAGCGTTTTTTATAGCGTGATCAGGGGCGTTTTTCTTCACATTAGTCCAACACATTTGGTAGAAAATAGTTTCATTTTCATCAGATGACAACAGAAGTGCAACACTATTTGGCTACCAGCCACATATGTAATGAGCTTAGCCTCCAATGAAAAAAAGCTGTATTTTTTGTAAAAACGATGCATCATATTTCTAATGTTTATCATTGAAATAATGTAGCCAGCTACATAAAAGTAGCTACACATCAACATCAGTCAGAGCGCTGTTCGTGAATTCGTAGAGGCGCGCCAAGTTGTCGGACAAAACGAGTGATGTAAAGGATATATGGCCAATTTTCTGGATATGACAATTTTTTGTAATTATCCCAGACCGGAAAAAAATAAATGTTCAGGTGCCAGCAGCATCTTTCTCATGTCAGTCAGTCTTGTAAGGTTCTACTTGGTCTTAATACGTCAACTGGCAATTTGCCTGTCAATCTTGCTGCTCTGATTGGATAGAGTGAAGCTGTATTTCTCCAGTAACACGTCATAATTTCACTCGATCACTTTTACTTGTATGTTTTCGGTCTGATCATTTAGATTTACACCTGGCTGGGGTAGAGTGTGGGAAAATACAGATTTATTTTTACATTGTATCGAAATAATGTAATGCAATAACATTGTGCAGGTTCCCGCAAGACATTTTGTAGTTTCACACACTACAAAGGGTAAAGAGTGAGACGAAGGTGGGAGACAGGCAGGGAAACAGACAGGTTATTGGTGCCATGTTGAAACAGTGGGCCCAGGGGGGAGGAAGACAGAGTGAAGGCACACAGCAAACCTTTTTGCATCATTTTAACTTGTTTTCACCTTCACACACACACAGTTTTCCACACTTTTACCCTCGGATCCAGTGGACCCGAACACCACATATGTAGTATAGATGTGTAGGGGGTGCACAGTGTGCACTCAATGAAAATGGGTTATTTTACATGTTCTTCACAAAAAATGAGGCCAATAAGTCTCCTTTTTCTTTTAGTAAACATTGAAAATGGGTCCCATAGACCCGAACACCACACAAGGGTTAAGTGTTGAAAGCATTAAGCAGCCGGCTATGGCGTCACTTGAATTTTGGGCGGCATTTTGACAATTGGCTGCCGCCCTCCGGCGCCCCTGATTGGCTACTGCACTGCTGGCAGCACCCCAGTCACCAGCTCATAGCGTTGCTGCAGTTTCCGCCCCCACCCCATTCCCGCTTCTCCCAAAATTCACTCCCACTATCCTAGGTAGCTATGGTGGTGTGTGTGTTTATATGGGATTATCCAATTGTGAAACATTAATAAAAATGAATCTGCCAATTAAATTAGTGTTTTTTATGTTTGTGTGTGACGAAGACGATTAGTGATGAAGGCAGTAGCCTAACATAGCCTGTTAGCTAGCTACTAGTAGTGGATATCATTTTAGCTAAAACTAAACTATAGAGATTTGAAACAATTTCTATCATGTCTAAAAGATAACAACTATCAGGAAGCAAATATTTAAAAAACTAATGAGAAAAGAGGCACAATCTCTAAACCAAAGAAATTCGCTGCTGAAATTTAACAGCCTGCAGCAATGTCCATCAGCCGGTGTTGAGAATGACAAGCCACCGAGGACAGGCCATTCATTCGCCGAGAACAACGAAACCGGAGGAGTCCGAGCCATGCACTTCCACCGATGATGACAGCTCTCTGTACAACATCCCCACTGCGCCACTTACCAGGGACTGCGCAACACTGGAGAGGGCCCTTACATACGGGGATTCCAGGGACATCGACGCAAAAGATCTGTGTAATGAGCTCAAAGTCTTGAGCAGGAGACTGGACAGTGAGGCAAAACCACTGGACGCACTGGAGTACATATCGAGACCCCAAATGGCCTCCTTGTATCCCAATGCCTTTGTTGCCCTGAGAGTTCTTATCACACTCCCGGTGACAGTGTCAAGTGGAGATTATCCAAAAACTATCTGCGTTCTACTATGAGTCAAGGGAGACTCAATGGACTCGCCACCATATCAATTGAGCACGAGTTGGCTTACGAAATCAACCTCCAAGAAGGAGTGCATGCTTTCGCTGCCAGGAAGGCCAGGCGAGTCAATTTGTCTGAATAAAAGGTAAGCGTTGATCATACACATTAATTTGTAAGATTACTCAATTACCTATCACCTGTTTACTTGCTTGCTGTTTGGGGTTTTAGGCTGGTTTTCTGTACAGGACTTTGAGATATCAGCTGATGTAAGAAGGGCTATATAAATACATTTGATTTGATTTGATTACTTTATTTTTTAATTTTTTTAAATAGACTCCATCCGAATCTCGCTCTCTCACTCTCTTCCTCTCACCCCTCTCTCTCTCTCTTTCTTTCTCTCAGATGATTTGATTTCAGGACCATGGACAGCTACCGAGAGAAAACATCGCTGACTGCAATGCGGCACCAAATAAGAGGACAGGGGCCACTTTAGGCGGAGACTAAATAAATAAATGGTGAAACTGATGTTGGTCAATCAAATTCGATATGTAAATAAACGTAATTGGTTAAGGCTCGGTCATTGACATAAAGCTTATTTTACACTGCTCCAGTGAAACGAGGCCCACCATGCATTTATGAAAGCACTTGTTTCTAAAGCTAACATGATCTCACTCTTTTTTACAGTTCTACAGGAATATTAAAATATTTGTTAAATATGTTATGTAAAAGTGTTATTTTATTGTAACAGTTGTGGGGTCGTGCCATGTGTGATAACAGGTGTCATATTATTAGTAAGAAACTCTGTTTCCTACTATAGGCAGCTGGCTGCATAGTGATAGCAACATTGTAACTCTCCAATGCAGGGGTTAAAGTAAAATTCCCTTCTGCCTGGGACCTCCTGTAGGTGCATGCGTCCACCAACATTTGTTATGGGCATAATCAGAGAATTACATATAATTGGAGCCTATTTCTTCCTATTCCAAAAAATAAGTGAGAGAGAATAAAGTAGACGGCACACGTCAAACATTTGATTTATGACCCTATGTCCGGATGATGTGTGCATGCCCATATTTGGGCATCCGGTCAGGACATCATGGCGGGAAGTTATCATGTGGTTATGCCCATATATTGGCATCCTGTTCCTGTTCTCACACCTTAGAGTGAGTGCGAAAATATGTATATAATGTCTTTGAAGTTGTCATGATGATTGATGTCTAGGGACCTCTTTGAACTGGTGGGGGATGAACATTTCAAAGAGTATGGCCCCGCACCCCCTGTTTTATTGACCTTAGTGCTGTTGTCTATGAAACACGAATGTCCTGAGGTATTGGGGTTGGCAGGCGCATTATAAATAAAGCCCAGAACAAGACATGCGGCCCCAGAACACTAAACAAGATTTTAAAAATCTGCATGGATTTTGTGATCAGTGGCAAAGCAGTGATGACCGTAACAATGGAAGCAGGACCTCGGTTGAAACATAGAGAAAGGGCTAAGTATAAAGCCACAATATACGAAGAGCCAAAAAAGCGGTTTCTAAGTGTGTATAGAACCCAAATACCGCCCGCAACTGCGCTGAAAGATCAAGTGATGTCTAATGGACAGCAATGGGGGTATCAGTTTGATTACCTGGCCTGTAGAGTGAACCTCTATACGGTAGCCGAAGGAGAAGAATATACAGACCAGACTTTAGGAGTGGACTACGGGCTTGAAGACTGGATGGTTTTTCGCAAGGTTGTGTGTCCCGAACTGAGCCTTATCACCAAGGGGTATAGCTTCCCAACGAGACCCGTTGGGAAGGTGCCCCTGACTCCTCAGGAAGAATATTTCACAGGGTGAAAATACAAAGAAAGAATGGACTTCCATGTGGATGCGTGGAGTTCTATATCAGCAACGAGGAAACCCGCAACCAAAACATTCGTGATGGTGGCCTGACTGGGGAATTTAGGCTGCGCATGCTTATTCCTCTTAAAAATTGGGATCTAATGGAATTGAAAATGTTAGTTGTTGGACGCTCTCTTTGTACAGAGCCAACAGCATTGTTCACCTAAGGAAGTGCATAATACAGTATATACGAATCCTGACGATTATGATTCAAAGGAACCCCAAGAAGGTACATCCTCAGAAGGGTCAGCCCCCGAAGAAAACTAAGTACGCGGCTGCGTTAACCACGCCCTGATTCCCAAAGGACTGGTTCAACAATAAAAGGAGGGCCCTTAAAGCCTCCAGTTCTTCATTTCATCATATACCATGGATATTCATACAACATACCAGGACTCCGATACGACATGGGGGCCAGACCCTAAGGACTCTATGCCTCGCAGCCCGACATTCTACTCCCCCCTGGCAAGACCCACGACACCTCCTACATGTACACAGCCTGAGGATGTGTTTGATGGGGTGGTCAGTACTATTTTTGTGGACACCATCAAGGCCTCTGTAGCCACACTTTTAGACGTGGTGATTGGAGAGTATATGAGAACAATGCATCGGTTGTGAGATCAATCACCCCAGCCAGCGCTGTCATCCATGCCTATACGACCCGCCAAGATACTACTTCTTCAACCATTTTGAGGAGCTGGTGAAAAGACTGTGGTCCTGCAGGTTTATACCATCGCTGGTCAGAGCCCTGGAGTCTATGGGTCTTGTGCCGTCTATTCCCAGAGTTTACGGGGTAACCGAGGCTTTCCTACATGAAGGAGGCAATCTACATCCACGAGAAACTCAAAGACATCCGACACACCCTGGTGGATGACAATAAATACCGGGAAGCTGTGGTGGCTAATGTGATGACTTTCTGGCTCAATAAACCCCAAGAGACCGAGTGACATTTTGTTATTTAGTTGTAAAGCAATGGGTAACTATGTGTCTACGATGTTAGAGAGAATAAAGACATTTTTTCTTTTGAGAGAACTTACAAAGGTTATGCATCAAATTATTGAAAATAAAGTGAGCAATGTATCGTTCTACACAACACACAATGCCTGGGTTAATGTAGAGCGTGTGCTGAAAATGGAACAAATCATGAATCATGTACGACAAACGGGCGAGAGTCTACAATGGACACAACTGGTATCACGTCTTGTGGATGATTCTGAAGAATTAGAAACAACTTTGTCTAAGATTTTACTTTATTTGTTTGAAACACCATTTCATTGTAACGTGTATCATATTTGTTGCTTATATGCTTATATATCGGATGTGTGTGTTTTTAAAAAATTCAGCGACACAAGCCTGTAAATCTAAACCAAATATACAGGGTGTTGCATGCTGTGATCATTGAGAAAACGGGGACATGTATCTTGCAACGAATCCTGAATTGTCTGTATACGTCATACTTGATGCATGCATAAAATAAAAAAATCTAAAATTAAAATTAAATGTTGTCGTTATTTGAAAGTGGCTCATTAACGTTATTGTACCTCAGCGAGGCAAGAAGGATGGCGGAGCAGCTGTTGAAAAACATTTATTATAATTCCTCTAACCCCGGGTCTTATGGGGGTAAAGAGCGTTTACAGAGAGCTATAGCCAAAGAAACAGGTAGCCTGTTAAGCGATGCTAAAGTGAATGAGTGGTTATCAGAGCAGGATGCATATACTCTCCATAAATCTGTAAGAAAACATTTTCCAAGAAATATAGTTTTTTCTACGCATCCCTTGTCCCAATTTCAGGCGGATCTATGTGACATGCAGGCCCTTGCAGATAAAAATGATGGAAATCGCTACATGCTAACGGTTATAGATATTTTCTCTAAAATAGTATTTGTAAGGGGCTTAAAAAATAAGAGCGGGGCAGAGGTGACCCAGGCCTTTGACTCTATCTTGAAGGAAGGAGGAGCCCCCAAGAAAGTGCAGACTGATGGGCGGAAAATATTATTTTAATAATACTTTTCAGAAACTCATAAAGAAGCACAATATAGTACATTTTGCAACAGGCTCGGATTTGAAAGCTTCAGTTGTTGAACGCTTTAACAGAACTCTGAAGGAGCGGATGTGGCGATATTTTACAGTAAAGGGGTACAACAACAGCTACCATAAGAGTATATATATAGTATGTATGAAGCCCTCTGAGGTCTCTTCTGAAAACTCTTTTCAAGTCTTTAAAAATCTGTATGGTTTGTTATCCCTTTGCCGTAAGAAACAAATTACTTTTAAATTCATAGTGGGGGACTTGGTGCGTATATCATAGTTGAAGGGGGTTTTCGACAAAAAATATGAGCAAGGTTACAGCGATGTTCACCGTTACCGAGTGTCTGCCGCGCATACCTCCGGTCTACAAGTTAAAAGATTATGACGGGGAGCTTATAGAGGGATCTTTTTATGAGAAGGAATTACAGAAGGTACAGTTGGGTAAAGACAAAGTCTTTCACGTGGAGGAGATTCTAGATCAAAAGAGAGAAAAGGGTAAAAGAATGGGTGCTGGTCCACTGGAAAAACTGTCCACAAAAGTTCAACAGTTGGGTATTAGAGCACGATGTGGTGGAGGCATCGGGGGTTAACTTAAACCCTCATGCATGATAAATACCCCATCATACGCGTGTACACAGGCGTGCATCATGAAACACAGCGGCTTCTACCTGACTCTCCCCAGTAATGCGTCTGCACATATATATCGTAATAATCAGAGTTCGAATTATACAACCAATTTTCCAAAGCCTATAGAGTTATCAGAGGCCTGGGAAGTAGGTCTCAGCGAGATTACATACCCCCATAGTTGGTATAATATCAAAGATAAGGACCGTGATTTTTATTGCAAAAAGTTATCGGAACCTGCGAAACTTATTAAGCTTAAAAAAGGATTCTATAGAACCGTCGACAGGATCGTCTCAGAGTTGAATGAACTCCGAACACTGAACAATATGGAAATATTCGTGATCTACAACCCTATACATAAATGGGTACAAATCTCAGGGGATGCTGACGGGGGTATAAAGACCAACGGTAATTTAGCCTACATGTTGGGGATGGGTCCCAATAAATGGACGTATGTGAAAGATTAATTATTCCCATTCCCTGTGGATATACATTCAGGATTTTACAACATATTTGTGTATACCGACATCATATCCTATCAAAAGGTCGGAGACAGCTGTGTGCCCCTCCTGAGAACAGTTCATATAGACGGAAAGGATGGGGACATAGTCACTGTCACCTACAACAAGCCACACTACGTACCTGTAAGCAAGAAATATATTGAAAACATTCTGGTTAATCTTAAAATGGATCAGAACGAAAACATTGAATTTGCTTATGGTAAAACAATTGTAAAACTCCACTTCATACCCTCCAAAACCTCTCTACGTATATAATATTTGTATTATATATATTTATAAACATAATACAAATCAATTAAAAAAGGGTTATAGACCACCAACATCTCGACCCTAACCTCTATGTCTCATACTATGTTGATCAAGTGGGAAATGGGCTACCCGGCTATTATGGATCCCCGACCATGTACTGTTCGGGGATAGGAGGTATATTTCGTAACCTCTTTAGGATGGTTTTACCATTTATGAAGAGAGGCTTCAGCATAGCCAAACCACATTTAAAATCAGCGGCTAAAAATATAGTAAGTGAGGTTGTAGCCAATGCTATGACCCGAAGGGCGTCACCAGATGCCGAGCATCAAGAAGGCTCGGAGCTTATGATGTTGTCTCGAAGACCAAAAAAGAGACCTCCGGGTATAAGGCGCAGGCTTGCCCCTAAAAAGCGGAGGTTAACAGTTAAAAGAAACTCAGTAAGTCAAAGACGGGGTAAAGTGAGGAGGTCTGGACCAAAAACGCCAAAAAGAATACTCTGAAGTATTTTCTAAAAGAACAAGCAACATGGCTCTTTTACACCGCATGTCCTCTGAAGCTATAAAGACAGAGCTCGATCTTTTCACGGCCCCCTTAACCCAACATTCAATAGAGAGGTCCAGTTATGTGGAGATAGCCCCACTCTCTGCCATTACCGACAACGGTCCTATAGAATGTTTCATACCAGGCCACGGTGACAACTATCTGAACTTCAACAACACCTTGGTGCATTTGCGTCTAAAAGTGACCAAAAGAGATGGTACTAATATTGCAGGCGATGCCAAAGTGAGTCTCATTAATTACCCAGTGGCCACCATCTTCTCCCAAGTGGACGTGACTTTGGGTGAACGCCTAATCAGTCAAAGCAGTGCCACATACCCTTATAGGGCCATCATGGAGTGTTTACTCAACTACTCCGAAGATACTCTCAAGACACAATTCAGCGCCGGGCTATTTAGCAAGGATACTGCAGGAGGCTCTATGGAATCGACAGACCCTTCCACCGGTGTAAACAAAGAACTGGAGGCACGCGCTCGCTACTGCGCCGAATCTCGAGAGTTTCATTTGCTAGGGCCTATACACTCTGACATTTTCTTTCAATAACGTTTACTCTTAAATTCGGTTGATTTAAGACTAAAATTATCCAGGGCCAAGGATGAGTTTTGCCTGATGTCTGCCCAGGACGGGGACTTTAGTTTAAAAGTGTTGGGGGCAACACGTGTCTGTATCTCCGGCAGTTCGTCTGGGTCACTCACAGGCTTTGATGAAAGGAAATGCCCTTTACCCTCTCCAAAGAATTACCATGAAAACCTTTAGCATACCTGTGGGCAGTAGAATCTGCAGTCAAGAAAACCTATTTCTAGGCCCTTTACCTCGATATGTGGTTATAGGTTTGGTTGATCACGCCTCTAATACGGGCAGCTTAGATAAAAACCCATTTAATTTTCAACACTTCAATGCAGAGTATGTAGCTCTCTGTCAGGACAGACGTCAGGTCCCTGCTAAAGCTTTCCAACCGTAATTCAATAACAAATCTGTGCGAAAATTTTACAATCTATTCCTGGCTACAGGGAGGCATCTAAAAGATCTCTCTTTACCTATTGACAGAAATGATTTTGCAGAGGGTTACACATTGTATGCTTTCAATTTATCACCTGATGATGACACCTCAGGAAATCTGTCTGTGGTGTCCCAAGGTAACCTCAGGCTGGAAATGCGTTTCCGTACACCTTAAGCCTGTACAGTTAGCATGATTGTTTATGCATGCTCTGATTCAATCTTGGAAGTGAATGCCCGAAGACTGGTCTTAGTGGATTATTATTAAGGATCGTTGAGCAAAGACATGAATACCCAAGAGTTGGAAGGGCTCATGAGCCGATTGATTGGAAAACAATTTTGTAGAGTGTTGGCTTGTGATGAATTACCTATTGAGAAATGGCCGGAGCGGCCGGCCATGTTTATTGTCAATACTCATCCTAAACACATGCCAGGTGAACATTGGCTAGCTGTGACATTAGAAGACGAAGGAGGAAGAAAAATATCCACTTTTTTTGATTCCTACGGCTTTCCCCCCGGTTTTTCACATTTCCCCAAATCTATTAAAGAATTTTTGACCAAAAACGGATCAAAGATATACTACAGCATCAAACAAGTGCAAGATAACCTTTCCACTACATGCAGTCAACACTGCATATTCTACCTATGCCAAAGAGCCCGGGGAGTTTCTTTTGAAGATGTTATGTCTCTTTATAAGGATGATTTAAGAAGTAATGATAACGTTGTAGCTTGTTTTGTTAGAAAATATCAAAAGTGTTCAAATGTGTGTCCTTTAAGACCGTGTAATCAAGGCGTATGCTCATGTCAAATGTTTCAAGAATGCCACAAATGTTAAATTGCTTAATTTTTCAAATAAAATGTATTGAATTTAATCATAGTCATTCAAAAGTCATTCAAAAGTCTAACCACCCAGAGAGATCGGGATTAGGAAAAGGTCCGGAGACGTTCAGGGGGGTAAATGAGTTACCATCATCCCTTTCATAGGGGGGCGGGGTTGTTTGGGCATCTTTAGGGGTGCTGTGTCTCGTTGAAGGTTTTTGTTTTAAAGCTTGAATCTGTTGACGTAGCTATTAGTTGGGTACACCCGAGAGGGGAATGTTGAGGATTGCCAGGGCCTTAAGAAACTGACACCACCCGGGAGGTCTTCTGTCATCAGCAACCTTGTGGGCAGCCGTGGTACTTTTAAGCAAGTCAAGCATATGTGAACCCTTGACAACAGCGCCCTGAAGGATGAACTCTCCTTTGTCATTCCAAGTAGCGGTCCCCTTTGAGTCTTTTATGTTGTTCATAATGTATCTAACATTTTTCCTGTTACGTACCGGAACATGTGTCAACAGGTCCTGCATAACTTTATCTTCAACAGGCATTTGATCTTCCACCGGTAAGATCGCAGGTACAGGCCTTACAGGGGCTTGGCTCTCGCTAGGCTCGTCATCTTTTAAAGGTCCGGTAGGGAAAGCGTTAAATGGTTGGTCTCTCTCTCCCCTTGTTTTACCAAGGCCAAATACCTTTGCAATAGGTTTGTGTATTTTGGATCTTATCATAGGGGTTCAATACTTTTCGGTTCAAAATATCCTTCATGGCCGTATCCAAATCATTTTCCGCTGTTTGTCTGATATTTTCAGGAACCTGCATTTGTTTTTTAAGTCTATCCAACTCTTGTTGTGGCACCAAATACATATAATTGGCCATCACACTCGGTGTTCATCCCCCACGTCGGTCAGCAATAAGGTTGGTGATGAAGGGCACAGCTATATTTAGTAAAGGTAGAAGAAAACCCCCAGACTGTTGTATGCTATGTCTTTTCTTTTGAAGACTGGCCCTTTTATTGGCAAAGAGTTTGATCGCGGTCTTTTGTCTCTTTAATTTTTTCATTTGGGTCAGGGTGAGTGGAATGCGTCATTTGAGAAGTTTCAAAGCAATCTCACATAGGGATAATATGAGATCTGAAGAACAGTGACCCAAGATGGCCTTCCGTTCTTTAGCTGTAGACCCAACTAGGCTTCTCAAGAGGGGCAGGTTTCTTTTTAAACGCAGAGACATAGCTGTTACTTTTTAGGAATGTACACAGCCGGCCACTCCCATGGGAACAGACCTGTTCGTAGCCTCAGGTGTTCTGGAGTATTTGCTTTTAAATCCATGATTAAATAAGAAAATGGCGCTTTGGTAGCGTCATAAAGTAGGATTTCCTTCCCGGGTACATCTGCTGAGCTAGAGTGCTAATTTGTAGTTTGTCTCTAGGATTTTTTTACAAAACCATGTAATTGGCGTTCAAGTTAATGGTACGGCTATTTTTACGTTGGTGAAAAACATTCTGCACCAAGTAAAGCACGGACAGGTTTCTATGATGAGTATATTGGGTAAAAGCTCGTGCAATATCGGGATGTTCGTTACCTGCAAATAGCATATCATCCAAAACCAGCAGATTGTTTTTATGAGGAGGGAGAAGTTCATCATCAGACAGGGATTCAGGTATTCCTTCAACAAACTTGATTTTTATTGTCTTCAATAATTCATCATACAGAGGTTGATAACATGAATAACACCACACAATATTATCAGGCTTTTGAGATAACACGTTCAGAATTCTCTAAAATACTTTTTACAAAACAAGTTTTACCACTGTTTGATGGGCCTGCGATTAAGGCCAGTTGCAACCGGGGGTCAAAACCAGCTACAGCAGTACTTATATCTTAAGCTTTAAGACACACTGGGGGGGGGGGGGGGGGGCTTGTTGCATAAGTCAGTAGCCAAAGGGCAATGTGGTCCCGTCAGGCAATAGCAGTCTCTTGTCATAGACTACCCTGAATCTTTTAGTAAGTGGGGCATTCCTTAGATGGAAGCCCTTTTTATCCCTAACAATTTTTTTGTAGGAGCTCAAAATCTCCAAGTCACTATTCCTGTCGTTTATGAACCCCTCGACCAAGCGTGTGATTGATTCCAAGTTTACACGCGGGGCATTTTCATAGTTTGAGTCACGCCTTTGGCTTTCAACACCAGGGGTTTGTCTTTAGTCCTAAAAGCATAGCTTTTGGGTCCACAGGAGGACCATTCTGTGATATGGTCACCCTCTTCGAGTTCACTCAAACCACCCAGATAGTTGCTAAGTGGGGGGTTCCAATCACCCTGTTTGCTTACATAGACCACAGAGTCTGTGTCGTGGTAAAGAACCTGCCTCTGAAAAATGCTGCAAGAAACACATTTACATTACCCGGGGGTAGAACCCACTTCTTGTTCCGCCTCAATTGCACCAGGGCAATGTCTTGACCCAAGAATGAAAAATTTGAAATTTCGTATTGGTCCGAAAAAACTAATTCCAAAAATTCTTCGGGGTCTTTAATGATTGACGTTGTTAGCATATTGCATCTCTGCGATAATTAAGCATGTTGAATAAAAATGTCTTTATCCTGGGCCAAGTAGTCAAACCATTGAATGGACCCACTAGAGTATGCCTTGAATTGGCGTCGGTAGTTGTCAGGAGCGGTGATAGCTATAGATGCTGGAGTTAGATAGTGTGTACGATAGGTTTTCATGCATGCCGATGCAGTAGTTGTACAACTCCAGGGGTCAATGCCTGTATCTTTGATTACCTCTTCTCTGAATCTGAGGCATCCTTCACGAAGTATAACCACATCATTGTCACAGTATGATTCCATCTCTTTATGGAAATCAAAGGGGCCATGTCTTACTGTCTCGTACCAAGTCATGAATCTCTCACGCTCTTTGAGAGACATTTTATCAAACCCGTACATTTCGGGGCTGGGATAAGATCCAATATAATGTAGATTCTCCTCAGATGTGAAGAAGTGGCGGAACAAGCCTTTCACAGAGTTTTCAAAACCCAAGGCCTCTGGCATTTGAGCCAATCTCATGGGTAAGAAGCTTAAACTGTCAATGTATCTCTGGTTGAAGGCGGGGTCTACAAAACACAAGATTTTGCTCCCTTGAGCTATGACATTGGGTGCAACGCCTTGCTGTATCAAGGGGTTCAGAAGAAGGTAGGAGTCATTGGCTCGAGCATTGTGCTCTATAAACGTGACGTTTCTGTACTGGGGTTTTCTAAACTGTTTTAGAAAGAGCAATGCACAATTGGGTCCCTCGGCCGACCACTTTTCACCCTTGAAAGTCATGGTAGATACAAAAATAGGCAAGTGAACCCCTGATTGCTGATTTGTTTCAAAATCATAGAACACGTATTTCTCTGAATGTTCATCTTCAGCCAAGGGCTGAATATAACACTCGTGTGGCACTTCTTGAACCACTTCAGCGTCTCTGCTTTTCAAAGGCCCTTTACAGATTGGGCAATGTAGGATTCCACACACATGTGGTTTAGGGCTATCTATTTTAAGGTTGTAATTGCACTGGCATTTTGGACATTTCTTGTTAATGGCACAACTGCTTACAGATTTACAGGCCTTGGGGTGCCATGTTTAAATTTTGTGTTTTTCGTAACAGTAGGCCGAATGACATGTGCGGTGGCAATCCTCACACGGTGTCAAGTTTAAGGGTTGCATAGGACAATTTTCATCCAGACATACTGAACAGTTATAACGGCACGAATGCCCCCCATTCGGGTGTAGCCGGTATGGCATGATGGACACACATGGTGGACCTAAAAACGCTGTGATGTCAGTAACGGCATAGTAATGTTCGTTTTGCACATAAAAGTACAGAGTCTGAGGATGAGGTTGGGGGTAGTTTTGGAATTTCAAGAGAGCTGCATTAGCTCTACTGTGGTACAAAACCACAATCTTGATATTCAGAAAGTTTTCAAATTTGACTATGTCAGAGAAAGCCACAGCATCATGTATACCTAGACCCACAGCAGTTTGGAGCTCTCTAGCCCTTTGTAACGCCGCTAGATCCGTACATCCAGGGTTGAGTAAATGTGCTAGACCTATTGCAAAGCATAGCTTATTACCACGATTGTGAACGTTTATGAGGTAGGCCCTTTTATTGCTTATGATTTCTAATTGCATTAGGCTATCTAGCTTCCTTCTCTGACCCCCACCACCCTGGGGTTGACGTATTATTTGCACTACAAGCTCGAGGGTCCTATCGGCTGTGACGGATAAATTTGACTGAACAAGTCGTTCTAGCAGGGCGATAAATTGTTCAAGATCTGCTTCGCCATTGGGTAATAAGAGATACCGTGTTATGCATGCTATCTCCACAAATTTCCAACTGTAAGACATCACGTGGTTCGCCATAATCTCTAGCCCTGTCTAACAGTTCATTCAGAGTGTCCAATATCATTACGTAAAACATAGCATAGTCAAGATTCTGATTCACCCATGCGAAATTGAAAAACTGTCGAATCTCTGTATTGTTGAATTTATTTCGGTACACAACATGAACACTTCTATCAATACCGTCTCCATCCTGATTTATTAGACAATTTTCCAATTTCTCAAAAACATTGTATTGCGTTTCAGACTCTTCTGACATGGGTGTTAATGGCTGGTTTTGAGGGGTGTGTGTTGCAGAATTAGATCTCAGGCTCTCGTTCATCTGGGTAATTAGCTAAATGAGGGCTTCGGGAATCTGTGATAACAGGTTTTCATTGGACGGCCCTGACTCATTCATACGATTAATAATTTATATGAGTTCGGCAGGAATCTGTGATAATATGCTTTCATCTATTGGTATTATGTCTGTTATCCCCGCCTCATTCATATGGTTAATTATAGCTTGGAGTTCTGGCGGTATCTGGGATAAGAGGTTTTCAACTGTCTCGCCTAGGGCTGTTAGGTCAGCCATTTGGATAATTAATGATGTGTGTTCTTGGGTTATTCTGGAAGGATCCGTGTTACATATATGATTTTAACGCCTGTATTTGCGTTTTTTAAATCGGATTGCTGTTTAACATACATGGAATTGCTCTATGCCAGAAGGATATAGCCTGATGGTATTGGCGCTCTAGTAAAACACCCATACGTCTGTGTAGCAAAACCTTTCGGGATTTTAGAGCCCTGGAAAAGGCTGTGAAAAACCTAGCTTGTTCTATTTCAGATCCGTCTGTTGTCACCACAGAATTGGTCGAATCAAGAAGGTTGGCCGCATCCCATAATAACCGGTCGCCTGCCTCGGAAATGTCATTTATAACGTTGAAATCCTCCGGTTTCGATGTTTCATTGTGAATGTTCGGTGAGCCGGAATCCTCCGCGTGCTCTAGATGTGTCGTTATACGCCGGGGAGGAGTCTGAAAGAAAATAATACATACAAAATAGGTTATTAAACATAAAAATGTCAGATAAAAAATGTCAAATACATTTCAGGTATAATACTATATATTAACAATAGATAATTAAAATACCTCTGCTTTTTTGACGAGGGCTGTTCTGACGAATCGCGGAAACCGGGGGGGCTTGACTTTTGTCACCAAGAATTCCCGATTCTGCTGGGCCTGTCTCGTTGGAGCCTGAAAAAACATCATTTGTTCTTGTTTTAACATATTCAAGCCTAAAAATGTATAAATAATAAAATATGTATAACTAATAATATATATATATATAATGGCTTCATACCGTGTCCATGGAGCGCCGTCTCGTGAAGCCGTAAGTTCCCTGTCCTGTAGTACTTTTCTGGAGGGGATGATTCTGAGCAATGTATTTGCGCCCTAGTTGTACGTTGCTTGTTTGGGTTAGGAATATGAAGCGAGCGGGTGGAGGTTCCTGGGGGAGTTGACCGGACGTTTAAATCCTCTGTTCTCGGTGTGTTTGAAAAAACGTTCGTACAGAACGGGAGAATTGCATCTGTGTCATCTGATGTGTCATCTGCTCTTCCGAAACCGTTCAGGGTCCATATGGACCCCGTTATTCTTCTTGGCTGTATGTCAGCTGTAAACACAAAACATAGCTTTTAATATAGGGTGCACACTTTTTGTTTTTAATGTATAAATATTCTTGTGTATGTGATTATTGGACTTACGTCTACAATAATTTGACGGGGTTTGGCTGCATGCGATTTGCTCCTGAGAATCGTCGTCTAACGCTGTCTGTTTCAGATCATTTATCCCTCTGAACAACTGTGTAAAGGTTGGAGACCCTACAAACGTTAGATAATATTAACGTTAGATAATATAAACATTTTATTTATCCTATATACATTTTTTACTTATAAGAATACGTGCATTGACCCACGTTTAAAACACATACAGTGGGGAGAACAAGTATTTGATACACTGCCGATTTTGCAGGTTTTCCTACTTACAAAGCATGTAGAGGTCTGTAATTTTTATCATAGGTACACTTCAACTGTGAGAGACGGAATCTAAAAAATCCAGAAAATCACATTGTATGATTTTTAAGTAATTAATTTGCATTTTATTGCATGACATAAGTATTTGATACATCAGAAAAGCAGAACTTAATATTTGGTACAGAAACCTTTGTTTGCAATTACAGAGATCATACGTTTCCTGTAGTTCTTGACCAGGTTTGCACACACTGCAGCAGGGATTTTGGCCCACTCCTCCGTACAGACCTTCTCCAGATCCTTCAGGTTTCGGGGCTGTCGCTGGGCAATACGGACTTTCAGCTCCCTCCAAAGATTTTCTATTGGGTTCAGGTCTGGAGACTGGCTAGGCCACTCCAGGACCTTGAAATGCATCTTACGGAGCCACTCCTTAGTTGCCCTGGCTGTGTGTTTCGGGACGTTGTCATGCTGGAAGATCCAGCCACGACCCATCTTCAATGCTCTTACTGAGGGAAGGAGGTTGTTGGCCAAGATCTTGCGATACATGGCCCCATCCATCCTCCCCTCAATACGGTGCAGTCGTCCTGTCCCCTTTGCAGAAAAGCATCCCCAAAGAATGATGTTTCCACCTCCATGCTTCACGGTTCAAATCAAATCAAATCAAATTTTCTTCCTCCAAACACGGCGAGTGGAGTTTAGACCAAAAAGCTCTATTTTTGTCTCATCAGACCACATGACCTTCTCCCATTCCTCCTCTGGTCATCCAGATGGTCATTGGCAAACTTCAGACGGGCCTGGACATGCGCTGGCTTGAGCAGGGGGACCTTGCGTGCGCTGCAGGATTTTAATCCATGACGGCGTAGTGTGTTACTAATGGTTTGATCAATCCTCATGATCATTGATGCCCCACGAGGTGAGATCTTGCATGGAGCCCCAGACCGAGGGTGATTGACCGTCATCTTGAACTTCTTCCATTTTCTAATAATTGCGCCAAAAGTTGTTGCCTTCTCACCAAGCTGCTTGCCTATTGTCCTGTAGCCCATCCCAGCCTTGTGCAGGTCTAAAATTTTAACCCTGATGTCCTTACACAGCTCTCTGGTCTTGGCCATTGTGGAGAGGTTGGAGTCTGTTTGATTGAGTGTGTGGACAGGTGTCTTTTATACAGGTAACGAGTTCAAACAGGTGCAGTTAATACAGGTAATGAGTGGAGAACAGGAGGGCTTCTTAAAGAAAAACTAACAGGTCTGTGAGAGCCGGAATTCTTACTGATTGATAGGTGATCAAATACTTATGTCATGCAATAAAATGCAAATGAATTACTTAAAAATCATACAATGTGATTTTCTGGATTTTTGTTTTAGATTCCGTCTCTCACAGTTGAAGTGTACCTATGATAAAAAATTACAGACCTCTACATGCTTTGTAAGTAGGACAACCTGTAAAATCGGCAGTGTCTCAAATACTTGTTCTCCCCACTGTATAACTCATGTTTAATATTACAATAATATCCTTAATGTGCAAACAATTCCACGCATCCAAATCTAATATATATTTTTTCACGAACTCACCTTCAGAAAGCTCCATTAGGATGGATTCACAGATTATCCTTTTAAATGTTCAGTCCGATAACTAACCCTGTGGGTTTGTACCTGCGCTAAAGCGGTGCTAACAGAGTGGATCGGTTGTCACTAGACTCATTCGCGGTCTTGGCTCAAAAGGAGAAATACTACGGAATGCGTTTACAGGGCATGGGGGTGTCGTTTTTTCGGGCGATATCCTGTATGCAACACCCTGTATATTTGGTTTAGATTACAAAGGTAGTGATTTCAAACAACAGGAGGGGTGTCGAGACACACTCTGTTTGCCGGTTTTGCCTTTTGATTTCCTACATCCTCAGGGTTAGCACCTTGGGGAGTGTCCGATGTAAATTTATAGACCGGGGTGGGGGCACCATTAGTATATGCGCTGATTAGAAATATCAATGTTTAACCCCGGGGGTCGGTCTAGACATATTTTATTCTTTCTGGGGGCTGTTTGACTTATGAGCCCCCACATCATCTGGGGGGTGAGATAAATTAGGATTTGAAAGACATATGTGTTAATGAATCGAATGTCCCCATTTTAAGAGACGCCGACACACTTTTTGATGGGGGGTAGGCAGATATCTGTCCATACTGTTTGCATGATAGTGCAAACCTTGGTTTCAAATGACCCCTGCAGAGAGAGAGAGAGAGCCTTGAGTGCAGATGCCTGGGCACTGTTGAACACACACCCCCTACCCTTTTGTTTTTGAAACACACACATACACGCCAACACACGCACGCACACACAGGCACGCCCATGGCTTTTCCGTAAGTATTTTTCTCCGCGACAGACCGGGGTGAGAGAGAAAACGAGAGCTTCCCGTTCATTAAGGGGTGAGATACAATTTTAAAACCATTTTATTTAATTCAAAATATTAAGTACATACAGTTTAAAGCATGTCATAATTAATTACACCTTTTTACTATTCCTTTCTTACAGATAAAGGGCCTGGTTAGCCCTGACCATTATCCGTATCCAATTTACCATCGCCATGCCGGGCTCTCTTGCACGCTCCATCAAAGCTCCGTAAGTTTTCACTCCATGGGTAGATAATCCATCGGGCATGTAGATCCTGGCTATGTCTCAAGGATAGACGTGGCCAGCGCCGTAATTGTTCACGATTTTGGAAAAGGCTGTCCAGCTTATTCATAAGGGTTATGAATATGGGAAAATCAATCCATTTAAAGCTAAACACTGGCATAAAAAAGTTGACATCCATGCATGCTTTGGAAGATACATGAGAACTGACAGACTTTGTCGCATTTGCACTATCATATTGTTCACATGCTAAAATTGTCACTTTGGAGTCAGGACTCCCAGGTTTTGCCTGATAAAGGGGTTTGGGGCCACTGTTTGTGAATATCTTAACCGTAGAATCCTCCGGTTGGAATATGTAAGATATATGTCCCTCACTCGTGCCCAAAACCTCGAGGCTTTTGTCACTGGGTTCCTGACAAGAGATGCATAGCATACCGAGAATTGGCCTAGGAGACATCATTTTCTGTTTAATGTTCAGGGTTTATTAAAAAAAATCTTGTTTAGTGTTCTGGGGCCGCATGTCTTGTTCTGGGCTTTATTTATAATGTGTCTGCCAACCCCAATACCTCAGGACATTCGTGTTTCATAGACAACAACCCTAAGGTCAATAAAACAGGGGGTGGGGGGCCATACTCTTTGAAATGTTCATCCCCCACCAGTTCAAAGAGGTCCCTAGACATCAATCATCATGACAACTTCAAAGACATTATATACATATTTTCCTACTCACTCTAAGGTGTGAGAACAGGAACAGGATGCCCATATATGGGCATAACCACGTGATCACTTCCCGTCAGGATGTCCTGACCGGATGCCCAAATATGGGTATGCACACGTCATCCGGACATAGGGTCATAAATCAAACGTTTGACGTGCCGTCTACTTTATTCTCTCTTAAGTGGTAAGCCTACCTGTTTGACAGACACACAATTATCCTATCCTTAGACAAATACTCCAATACTGTCGCATGCACTTATTAAATACCTCCGTGTCTGGGAAGGGCTTGGTGTGTTTGGTTAAACATATATCTATTGTTTGTTTTATATTTTGAAATAAATACATGAAACATATCCAAATGATATCAAGCGTTCTATAGCAATGCTTAACTCGGTGATGCCTTATGGTAGAAACAAGCTCTGAAATGCCCGTGAAAGACGTGACTCCGAAACATATGGAGATATATTGATTCCTCTCTATGACATTCTGAAGTTGAGCTGCAGCCTATAAAAAAAATATAGACTTTGCTATTCTATCCCTATTAATTGAGCGTTTCTCTTTCTGAAAAGAGAATATGTTTGTTTAAACCCAGGCAGCTTTTAGGGAAGCACTTCTGTTGTTGGGTTATACAACGGACGAGTAGCCAGCAGTTGAAGCTTACATTTATCTGTGTTGGTAGAGTCTCTGTCTGGGTGGAAGGGTAACTCTTGAAAGTGTCTAATATTTAATTATTTGCTAACAGTGTTGCAAACAAGACACTCTGGTTTGACATTGGGAAATGTGGTAAGAATGCCTTTTTCTGTCCATTATTCCCTGAAACTTCAATTTTGTCTTGGCTAGGGCAGCAGAATCTCCAGGACCGGCCCAGGTTGAAAGAGTCAACAAAAAGTTGATTTGTATAACAGTGCTGTCACAGGACAATTAAAATGAACACTGAAATGCATGTTAATGTAAAATATTGTAATATGGTTAAGTGCTTCACACAGTTGTGGCTTCCTCAGGCTTACCATAACACTTAATATTTACAATTCATTTTAATGTTTAATTTCCTTCTGTAATAAAATGTTGCTAGTTCTTGTGTAATTTAACAGCACGGCATACATGTAGGCTAAGTCATTAGTGAGTATCTATCATAAAACAAGAATGTTGTCTTACACCAAAAACTGAATGTATCTTTAAAACAAAATGTTTTAAACAAGTGAAAATGTTTTTACACTGCATCAAAAAAGTTACACATACATCATTCTCAATATCTGTCAGAATCTACTAACAAGGAAACAGGAATCTAGAACAAATGCACAGTTATTCATAAACTCAGCAAAAAAGAAACGTCCTCTCACTGTCAACTGCGATAACTTTCACGAAACTTAACATGTGTAAATATTTATATGAACATAACAAGATTCAACAACTGAGACATAAACTGAATAAGTTCCACAGGTGCATGTTCATTAATTGTTTATGGTTCATTGAACAAGCACGGGAAACAGTGTTTAAACCCTTTACAATGAAGATCTGTGAATTTATTTGGATTTTTACGAATTTTCTTTGAAAGACAGTGTCCTGAAAAGTTTATGACTGAAATTACCAACGTAGCCCCTACACCACCACATTCACCCAAAAACCTCTGACAATTGTTGGAGGACATGTAGTTTACATAGCCTTAAATAGTACATAGTCATATTAATGCAATTTGAAATTGTATTCATTGTTCCCCTGTATTGTAAAGCTGGGAACATTTCTTCATGGCCCGGCAACATGGAAATCTTCTTCATCAGCTGCACTACCTGCTGATAGTCTATGCTAGTATTTCTGAACACATGGGACCTGTTTCCACAGAGACGTAGTATTTCTGAACACATGGGACCTGTTTCCACAGAGACTTAGTATTTCTGAACACATGGGACCTGTTTCCACAGAGACGTAGTATTTCCTGAAGATAAGAATCATCGTCTTTGATGAACTCATCAAAAGTGTTATTTGTCAGTTGCTCTCCAAAAGTGAAGAGGACAATCGTTTTCTCTCTGATTTCACTCTTAAAGGCTTCTTCCAATTGTTCTAATATCCCTCTCTTGCCCTCTGTGAATCGGCCAATTTGAATGACCAGTAAGTACACACTAGACCCATCCCCACAGAGCTTGATACAATCTTTAACATGTTTTTGAGATGTTTTAACACATTCATAGAAGAAGTCAGGGGTATCAATGACCCTAACTTCTGTCCCAAATAACTGCCTCTGTTCTACCTGACACTCTGTTGTAACAGGTACAGGTTTTGTATGTGATTTAAAACACTTTGTTCCAAAGATTGTGTTTCCACTTGCACTCTTTCCAGTGCCTGCTTGTCCCAGTAACACGATGTTCAACATGTTGCTTTCAAGGTTCTCTTGACCGGGATGATTTTCACCTGATTAAAAAGTAAAAGGGGGCAATCAACTGTATGATACATCTTAGGAGAAAATGTGTTATGTTGAGGAAATCAGTGGAGGCTGCTGAGGGGAGGACAGCTCACAATAGTGGCTGGAACGGAGCAAATGGAATGGCAACAAATACATGGAAACCATGTGTTTGATGTATTTGATACCATTCCACTCATTCTGCTCCAGCCATTACCACAAGCCGGTCCTCCCTAATTAAGGAGCCGCCAACCTCCTGAGGTAATATTCTGTTCTCAAAAGAGCTATGTAAGGCATTGACATATTATGTGCTAAATCAAACTGTAGGCCTACATAAATAACAAAAATAAATTGACATTAAAATAGTAGGCTAGGTTTAATAATTTAAAAAGAAACACTTACTCTGTGACATGATCCTCTTCTTGAGGGGTATATAGATATAAAAGCCTGAAAAGACAAAAGGACTAGATCTTATTTTGGGTATTCAACACAGTTATATATATATATCTCACGCTGACAAATAATATGTAACTACAGGTAGGCTTCAGATTTGAGTGATCATGACCGAGGCATAAAAAAGGTCCATAGGGAGGCCTTCAGCACATGGTCTGTAAAAATCTGAAAGAGTTCTACCTCTTCCTTATATACTGTATTGTACAGAGATAAGGCAGGTTGGGTGGGCGGTTCTAAGAGAGCTTGGTGGATGTAAGATAAAAAGTTGTCTCTCTTCAATGATTTTCAACTTCTTCAAGACACAATGGGTTCCTCCCCCTCTATGCCAGCAGGTGAGAAAATGTTGATTGTAACTTTGCAGTTGAGTATGTCTTTCAATCCTGTACATTTGTTTACTGCTTTTGAGTGAATTGATCACTAACAATTTATTTTCACAGGCCGTGACCTGAGAATTGTGCTGATTGGAAAATCTGGAGAGGGTAAAAGTGCTGCTGGAAACACCATTCTGGGTCAAAACATATTTACATCTTTTAGTTTGCCTTCTTCGGTGACTGAGTGTTGTTCTAAAGAAAGATTTCATGATACTTCAAAAAGGTGGATACATGTGGTGGACACACCAGGAGTATTAGAGACCACAAAAAGCACACCAAAGTATATCCATGAAGAGATACTGAAGTGTCTTGAACTCTCATCCCCTGGTCCTCATGTCTTCCTGCTGGTGGTGAAGTTGGGGCCATGGCATCCAGAGGATCAGACATCTGTGGAGACTGTGGAGAGGCTGTTTGGACCACAGGTCTTCAAGCACATGATTGTACTCTTTACTCATGGTGATAAACTTCAGGGTCAAACAATACAAGACTTTGTTGATGCTGGTGATGAAGAGCTTAAAAAAATGATTTGTCGTTGTTCTGGCAGATACCATGTTTTTGACAATACGAGAAAGAATAGAAGTCAAGTTGTTGAGCTGGTCAACATGATTGATAAATTGCTGTCAGCACAAAAGTACTATGACTATCACCATGAAGAGTAAGGATTACGTTTACACCTAAATTAAATGTAAATGTTTTTCCCAATTAATAAACAGATTGTATATTGAATATATATTGAATTATGCTAATATGACAATATGTACGTTGTATTTATTTTCAGTTATACTATATGTTGTTGATAGGTTAATCCCAAATGTCTCTGCAATGGCATCTTTAACCACCAAATGTTTGTCAACAATAAAGTAATAAATGATCAACAACCATTGTTCTTTAAGCATCAGATGGCATGCTATATATACTTAATTATTACATATTGTGAATATAATGTGAACGTTATATATTAACATTTGTTGTTCTTTGCTCTTTGTACTATTTGATTGTTTGTATTTTAGACTATTTGATTGTTTAAATTTAGTGTATTTTCTTTTTCACTATTATTATTTTTCGTTATAATTATTTTTTACTTGCTTCTATAATTTTTTGCCTACCTGGGGACAATTTAATGTGAAATGTTTGATACTAAATGTTTTTTTTTTATCTAGCTGGGAAAATCTGGCACATTGATAGAAATGTTGATTGATGTGCATTGTCCCTGTCAAATAAATAAATAAATAAATATTCTACCATTTCTATATATGGTCATTCATGTTCAATATGCACCGAGTGTACAAAACATTAGGAACTCCTTCCTAATATTGAGTTACACCCCCTTTTGCCACCAGAATAGCCTCAATTCGTTGGGGCATGGACTACAAGTTGTTGAAAATGTTCCACAGGGATGCTGGCCCATGTTGACTCCAATGCTTCCTACAGTTGTTTCAAGTTGGCTGGATGTCCTTTGGGTGATGGACCATTCTTGATATACCCTTGAAACTGTTGAGCATGAAAAACCCAGCAGCATTGCAGTTCTTGATGCAAACCGGTGCCCCTGGCACCTACAACCATAACCTGATCAAAGGCACTTACATCTTTTGTCTTGCCTATTCATAGACCTACCACTTGTTTCCTTAAGCTAAAGGAAAGGAATAAGTTATATCTCTCAGGGTCAGTAACAAGAGAAAGGGAATAGGTTATATCTCAGGGTCAATAACAAGAGAAAGGGAATAGGTTATATCTCAGGGTCAGTAACAAGAGAAAGGGAATAGGTTCTCTCTCAGGGTCAATAACAAGAGAAAGGGAATAGGTTCTCTCTCAGGGTTTATAACAAGAGAAAAGGAATAGGTTCTCTCTCAGGGTCAATAACAAGAGAAAAGGAATAGGTTATATCTCTCAGGGTCAATAACAAGAGAAAGGGAATAGGTTCTCTCTCAGGGTCAATAACAAGAGAAAGGGAATAGGTTATATCTCTCAGGGTCAATAACAAGAGAAAGGGAATAGGTTATATCTCAGGGTCAACAACAAGAGAAAAGGAATAGGTTATATCTCTCAGGGTCAATAACAAGAGAAAGGGAATATGTTCTCTCTCAGGGTCAATAACAAGAGAATAGGAATAGGTTATATCTCAGGGTCAATAACAAGAGAATAGGAATAGGTTATATCTCTCAGGGTCAATAACAAGAGAAAGGGAATAGGTTATCTCTCAGGGTCAATAACAAGAGAAAGGGAATAGGTTCTCTCTCAGGGTTTATAACAAGAGAAAGGGAATAGGTTATATCTCTCAGGGTCAATAACAAGAGAAAGGGAATAGGTTCTCTCTCAGGGTTTATAACAAGAGAAAGGGAATAGGTTATATCTCTCAGGGTCAATAACAAGAGAAAAGGAATAGGTTCTCTCTCAGGGTCAATAACAAGAGAAAGGGAATAGGTTATATCTCTCAGGGTCAATAACAAGAGAAAAGGAATAGGTTATATCTCTCAGGGTCAATAACAAGAGAAAGGGAATAGGTTCTCTCTCAAGGTCAATAACAAGAGAAAGGGAATAGGTTATATCTCTCAGGGTCAATAACAAGAGAAAGGGAATAGGTTATATCTCTCAGGGTTAATAACAAGAGAAGGGGAATAGGTTATATCTCTCAGGGTCAATAACAAGAGAAAGGGAATAGGTTATATCTCTCAGGGTTTATAACAAGAGAAGGGGAATAGGCTATATCTCTCAGGGTCAATAACAAGAGAAAAACTACATAAAAGCACTTCCCATCACTATGTTAGTTGAGAATAAGATTGATTTGATTATTTAGGCATTAGGCATCATTGTAGTATATTAAAGAGAGACATTTGATCAACTCTCCATATGAAATAAATGCAAACAGATGCAAGCTTACACTCACCGGAGTGGCCTACAGCTCTCTTTTACTGCAAGCAACCGCACGTGGGGTGCACTCGTTTTGACCAACACGGGGGACAGAGGGGGCGGATTATCAAGAGCGGGATGGTTTCAAGATGACAATGTTCCAATGGGGTAAAAGAGCATCAAAGACAATTGATGACTACATATTGTCATGTTTTGTCTTTGATCATGTCTTGTCCCTGTGCTTCCCTCTGCTGGTCTTATTAGGTTCTTTCCCTCTTTCTCTCTCTCTCTCTCCTCCTCCCTCTCTCCCTCTCCCGCTCTCTCTCTCTATCGTTCCGTTCCTGCTCCCAGCTGTTTCTCATTCTCCTAACGACCTCATTTACTCTTTCACACCTGTCCCCTATTTTGCCCTCTGATTAGAGTCCCTATTTCTCCCTCTGTTTTCCGCTTCTGTCCTTGTCGGATTCTTGTTTGATGTTTGCTGTTCCTGTGTCCTTGTTCCGCCCTGTCGTGTTCTTTGCCTTCTTCAGATGCTGCGTGTGAGCAGGTGTCTATGTCAGCTACGGCCAGTGCCTTCCTGAAGCGACCTGCAGTCTGTGGTCGCGTCTCCAGTCGTTCCTCTCTATTGACGAGAGGATTTCAGTTTCCTGTTTTGGATTGACCATTGATAATATCCAGGAGAATCATTATTTGTTTAATACTGGAATAAAGACTCTGTTACTATTACGTCGCTTTTGGGTCCTCATTCACCAGCATAACACATATAGTGAACAATGTTAAATACAGAGAAAAGCTCAGAGCATATCACAAAGGAGCTAGTTAGATGTATTCAGATCTCCTCCTCTGGTCCTCATGTCTTCCTGCTGGTGATCCAGGTGGGCAGATTCACCACAGAGGAGGACAATTCTATAGTAGCCTTGGAGAAAATCTATGGACAACAGTCTTCCAAGTTCATGATTGTACTGTTGACTCATGGTGATGACCTTGATGGTAAAACAATACAAGACTATGTACTCAACGGTGATCTGAAGCTTCATGAACTGATTCAACACTGTGGCAGCAGATTCTACGCTTTCAACAACAGAGAGAAGAATAGAAGTCAAGGTGTTGAGCTGATCAAGATTATTGAAGACGTAGTCGTTGGAAATGGAGGAGAAGCATACACCAACGAAATAAGAAGACGCAGATAGAGAGATTCAGAGGAAAATGAAATCAGGAAAACATTTCTCGGGAAAGGGAAGAGAAATCAGATTACAACTTCACCTACCTTGATTTTCTGAAGCAAAGTGTTGGAATATTTAAAACAGGCACTTTTTGGTTGGTTATGAATAGCCTTACACTACTGGACTAACCATAACTGTGACCTTTCCATTAGGTAAGTCGCTCTGGATAAGAGCGTCTGCTAAATGACTTAAATGTAAATGTAAATGTACACATTTGGTAATTGGAGGCAGTGAAACAATTGGTATGATGAAGTCAGAGGAAGATAGGCCCCTAAATGGCATGTCATCAAATAACAAGTGGAGGCCAGTATGATGCAGAAAACATTAGTGATCTAAAGTATTTACAGATTATATACAGAAAGATGAAGGGTACAGTATGTGTTACATTCCCACGAGACAAACTCAAAATGTCGCTCATAAAGGGAACTAACAAAGAAAATCACTAACAACGAAACAAAAGGGGGTTATAAAAGACACCCACCATGGATGCCCTCTAGGTTTGCCACCGAAAAGACAAACTAAATAAATATGTAAATATATAAACTCAGCAAAAAAAGAAATGTCCCTTTATCAGGACCCTGTCTTTCAAAGATAATTCGTAAAAATCCAAATAACTTCACAGATCTTCATTGTAAAGGGTTTAAACACTGTTTACCATGCTTGTTCAATGAACCATAAACAATTAATGAGCATGCACCTGTGGAACGGTCGTTAAGACACTAACAGTTTACAGACGGTAGGCAAAAATAAGGTCACAGTTATGAAAACTTAGGTCACTAAAGAGGCCTTTCTACGAACTCTGAAAAACACCAAAAGAAAGATGCCCAGGGTCCCTGCTCATCTGCGTGAATGTGCCTTAGGCATGCTGCAAGGAGGCATGAGGACAGCAGATGTGGCCAGGTCAATAAATTGCAATGTCCGTACTGTGAGATGTCTAAGACAGCGCTACAGGGAGACAGGACGGACAGCTGATCGTCCTCGCAGTGGCAGACCACGTGTAACAACACCTGCACATGATTGGTACATCCAAACATCACACCTGCGGGACACGTACAGGATGGCGACAACAACTGCAAGAGTTACACCAGGAACGCACAATCTCTCCATCAGTGCTCAGACTGTCCGCAATAGGCTGAGAGTGGCTGGACTGAGGGCTTTTGGTCTGTTGTAAGGCAGGTCCTCACTAGACATCACCGGCAACAAGGTCGCCTATGGGCACAAACCCACCGTCGCTGGACCAGACAGGACAAGCAAAAAGTGCTCTTCACTGACGAGTCGCGGTTTTGTCTCACCAGGGGTGATGGTCGGATTTGTGTTTATCGTCGAAGGAATGAGCTTTACACCGAGGCCTGTACTCTGGAGCGGGATTGATTTGGAGGTGGAGCGTCCGTCATGGTCTGGGGCGGTGTGTCACAGCATCATCGGACTGAGCTTGTTGTCATTGCAGGCAATCGCAACGCTGTGCGTTACAGGGAAGACATCCTCCTCCCTCATGTGGTACCCTTCCTGCAGGCTCATCCTGACTTGACAATGCCACCAGCCATACTGTTCGTTCTGTGCGTGATTTCCTGCAAGACAGGAATGTCTGTGTTCTGCCATGGCCAGCGAAGAACCTGGATCTCAATCACATTGAGCACATCTGGGACCTGTTGGATTGGCGGGTGAGGGCTAGGGCAATTCCCCCCAGAAATGTCCGGGAACTTGCAGGTGCCTTGGTGGAAGAGTGGGGTAACATCTCACAGCAAGAACTGGCAAATCTTGTGCAGTCCATGAAGAGGAGATGCATTGCAATGCTTAACGCAGCTGGTTGCCACACCAGATACTGACTGTGACTTTTGATTTTGACCCCCCCCTTTGTTCAGGGACACATTATTCAATTTCTGTTAGTCACATGTCTGTGGAATTTGTTCAGTTTATGTCTCAGTTGTTGAATCTCATGTTCATATAAATATTTACACATGTTAAGTTTTAAGAGTTTAAAGAAGAAACTGTAATGAGTAGGTGTGTCCGAACTTGACTGGTACTGTATATATATTTACAAAAAAAGATATGTGGGATTAGAAATGATGCAGACATTTACATTGATGGAATCTACATGCACAATTTTTAATTTTTATTTCACCTTTATTTAACCAGGTAGGCTAGTTGAGAACAAGTTCTCATTTACAACTGCGACCTGGCCAAGATAAAGCAAAGCAGTGCGACAGAAACAACAACAGAGTTACACATGGAATAAACAAAAGTACAGTCAATAACACAATAGATAAAAGTCTATATACAGTGTGTGCAAATGAGGTGAGATAAGGGCGGGAGGAGGTAGGCAATAAATAGGCCATAGTAGCGAAGTAATTACAATTTAGCAGATTAACACTGGAGTGATAAATGAGCAGATGATGATGTGCAAGTAGAGATACTGGTGTGCAAAAGAGCAGAAAAGTAAATAAAAACAATATGGGGATGAGGTAGGTAGATTGCAGTGCAGTGCCTAGCTCCACTCCTATTCCCCAGGCGCTCTCTTTTGATGACTTCTGTAACCGTAATAGCCTTGGTTTCATGCATGTTAACACTAGAAGACTCCTCCCTAAGTTTGTTTTATTCACTGCTTTAGCACACTCTGCCAACCCAGATGTTCTAGCCGTGTCTGAATCCTGGCTTAGGAAGACCACCAAAAATTCTGAAATTTTCTTCCCTAACTACAACATTTTCAGACAAGATAGAACGGCCAAAGGGGGCGGTGTTGCAATCTACTGCAAAGACAGCCTGCAGAGTTCTGTCCTACTATCCAGGTCTGTACCCAAACAATTTGAACTTCTACAACTCTCTAAAAACAAGTCTCTCACCGTTGCCGCCTGCTATAGACCACCCTCTGCCCCCAGCTGTGCTCTGGACACCATATGTGAACTGATTGCCCCCCATCTATCTTCAGAGCTCGTGCTGCTAGGCGACCTAAACTGGAACATGCTTAATACCCCAGCCATCCTACAATCTAAGTTTGATGCCCTCAATCTCACACAAATTATCAATGAACCTACCAGGTACCACCCCAAAGCCGTAAACACGGGCACCCTCATAGATATCATCCTAACCAACTTGCCCTCTAAATACACCTCTGCTGTTTTCAACCAAGATCTCAGCGATCACTGCCTCATTGCCTGCATCCGTAATGGGTCAGCGGTCAAACGACCTCCACTCATCACTGTCAAACGCTCCCTGAAACACTTCAGCGAGCAGGCCTTTCTAATCAACCTGGCCGGGGTATCCTGGAAGGATATTGATCTCATCCCGTCAGTAGAGGATGCCTGGTTATTTTTTAAGAATGCCTTCCTCACCATCTTAAATAAGCATGCTCCATTCAAGAAATTTAGAACCAGGAACAGATATAGCCCTTGGTTCTCTCCAGACCTGACTGCCCTTAATCAACACAAAAACATCCTATGGCGTTCTGCATTAGCATCGAACAGCCCCCGTGATATGCAACTTTTCAGGGAAGCTAGAAACTAATATACACAGGCAGTTAGAAAAGCCAAGGCTAACTTTTTCAAGCAGAAATTTGCTTCCTGCAACACAAATTCAAAAAAGTTCTGGGACACTGTAAAGTCCATGGAGAATAAGAACACCTCCTCCCAGCTGCCCACTGCACTGAAGATAGGAAACACTGTCACCACCAATAAATCCACTATAATTGAGAATTTCAATAAGCATTTTTCTACGGCTGGCCATGCTTTCCACCTGGCTACCCCTACCCCGGTCAACAGCACTGCACCCCCCACAGCTACTCGCCCAAGCCTTCCCCATTTCTCCTTCTCTCAAATCCAGTCAGCTGATGTTCTGAAAAAGCTGCAAAATCTGGACCTCTACATATCAGCCGGGCTAGATAATCTGGACCCTTTCTTTCTAAAATTATCTGCTGAAATTGTTGCCACCCCTATTACTAGCCTGTTCAACCTCTCTTTCGTGTCGTCTGAGATTCCCAAAGATTGGAAAGCAGCTGCGGTCATCCCCCTCTTCAAAGGGGGGGACACTCTTGACCCAAACTGCTACAGACCTATATCTATCCTACCCTGCCTTTCTAAGGTCTTCGAAAGCCAAGTCAACAAACAGATTACCGACCATTTCGAATCCCACCATACCTTCTCCGCTATGCAATCTGGTTTCAGAGCTGGTCATGGGTGCACCTCAGCCACGCTCAAGGTCCTAAACGATATCTTAACCGCCATCGATAAGAAACAATACTGTGCAGCCGTATTCATTGACCTGGCCAAGGCTTTCGACTCTGTCAATCACCACATCCTCATCGGTACTCGATAGCTTTGGTTTCTCAAATGATTGCCTTGCCTGGTTCACTAACTACTTCTCTGATAGAGTTCAGTGTGTCAAATCGGAGGGTCTGTTGTCCGGGCCTCTGGCAGTCTCTATGGGGGTGCCACAGGGTTCAATTCTTGGACCGACTCTCTTCTCTGTATACATCAATGATGTCGCTCTTGCTGCTGGTGAGTCTCTGATCCACCTCTACGCAGACGACACCATTCTGTATACTTCTGGCCATTCAGTGGACACTGTGTTAACAACCCTCCAGGCGAGCTTCAATGCCATACAACTCTCCTTCCGTGGCCTCCAATTGCTCTTAAATACAAGTAAAACTAAATGCATGCTCTTCAACCAATCGCTGCCTGCACCTGCCCACCTGTCCAACATCACTACTCTGGACGGCTCTGACTTATAATATGTGGACAACTACAAATACCTAGGTGTCTGGTTAGACTGTAAACTCTCCTTCCAGACTCACATCAAACATCTCCAATCCAAAGTTAAATCTAGAATTGGCTTCCTATTCCGCAACAAAGCATCCTTCACTCATGCTGCCAAACATACCCTTGTAAAACTGACCATCCTACCAATCCTCGAGGCCAATCCTTTACAAAATGGCCTCCAATACCCTACTCAATAAATTGGATGCAGTCTATCACAGTGCCATCCGTTTTGTCACCAAAGCCCCATATACTATCCACCACTGCGACCTATACGCTCTCGTTGGCTGGCCCTCGCTTCATACTCGTCGCCAAACCCACTGCCTCCAGGTCATCTACAAGACCCTGCTAGGTAAAGTCCCCCCTTATCTCAGCTCGCTGGTGACCATAGCAGCACCCACCTGTAGCACGCGCTCCAGCAGGTATATCTCTCTGCTCACCCCCAAAACCAATTCTTCCTTTGGCCACCTCTCCTTCCAGTTCTCTGCTGCCAATGACTGGAAAGAACTACAAAAATCTCTGAAACTGGAAACACTTATCTCCCTCACTAGTTTTAAGCACCAGCTGTCAGAGCAGCTCACAGATTACTGCACCTGTACATAGCCCATCTATAATTTTGCCCAAACTACCTCTTTCCCTACTGTATTTATTTATTTATTTTGCTCCTTAGCACCCCATTATTTCTATCTCTACTTTCCACATTCTTCCACTGCAAATCTACCAGTCCAGTGTTTTACTTGCTATATTGTATTTACTTCGCCACCGAGGCCTTTTGTTTGTCTTCACCTCCCTTATCTCACCTCATTTGCTCATATTGTATATAGACTTATTTTTCTACTGTATTATTGACTGTATGTTTGTTTTACTCCATGTGTAACTCCGTGTTGTTGTATGTGTCGAACTGCTTTGCTTTATCTTGGCCAGGTCGCAATTGTAAATGAGAACTTGTTCTCAACTTGCCTACCTGGTTAAATAAAGGTGAAATAAATAAATAAATAAAAAGATTGGGTGGGCTATTTACAGATGGACTATGTACAGCTTTAAGCTGATTTAAGCTGATCCACCCCCTAAATAAAAATACATTCAATTTTGTTTTACCAGGGACTGTCCTCAGTGGAATGGATTACCACTCTTTGTTTTGGGCAAAGGACCAACTCAATGCACCAGAAGTCAGGTGAAAGGTTTGTCAAAAGCAGGAGTAGACTGCAAAGGTGCCACCGGTACAGCTTGGTTCGATTTACCCATCCTCTGGAAAATGCAACATGATTGACAAAAATCTTGTTTCAGACCAGGCCAGAAGTTACGCAAGATACGTTCATATGTCTTGTTGACCCCAAGATGGCCTGCCATACTACCATCGTGAGCCAACTTCAGTAACTCTTGTCGAAGCATAACTGGAATGACAATTTGAGATACACTGGGCCAATCGTCTTGCCCAGAAGTGGCGCGAGAACCTTATTAGAACACCATCTCTGTCAAAGTAACACACAAACTTCATCAAGCTCCTCTGGACGTATCTCAGCAAACAGACAGGGAGGGACCTGCTCTTCTTTAAGCGGTCCTACAAACTTGCTCACCTTCTGGGTTTTCAAAGGAGAGGTCAACTCCGGAGGTTTAGCAAAATCAGGATCACCTATAAACGTCACAGACAGATTGACCATGGTGGGATCGCTGGCATCCTCCTCAACACTAGACATAACACGTGTAACGGCACACGCTTGGAACACTAGTGCTTTTCTGATTACCCATCAGGTTCCTCTACTCTGGGTTCCTTACAAACGACAGGATTTGGCACAAATTTCCCTCCAGCCAAATCGTTTCCCTAAATGAATGAGACCCCCTTCACCGGTAGGCTAGGCCTAACTCCAATGACAATGGAACCAGAAACAAGAGCAGACTCGAGTTCCACATTATACAAAGGAACTTCCATGCAACCCATCTCTGCGCCTTGTACTAACACACTGTAACCAGTTGCTGAAGTGTCAGACAAAGGCAAAATACCCTCCAAAATTAAGATTTGGGTTGCCCCAGTGTCTTCACCGGCTGCTTAAAAGCATCGCCACTCTGCAGAGACACAAACTCGTCTGAAACAAAGGGTTCATACACATCTGTTCTAAAATCTTGTTTAGGAGATACCCCAGTCTCAACCAGAGACTTAATGGGAAGGAGTGCACCCATAAGAAGAAACAGCTTTTCTCTCTCCCATTTTTCTGTTTCAACTTAAGACACAGAGACAATGTGTCCTTTCACACGATAGTAATGACAAACTTGCGTATACGAAAAACAATTTTTCTGCCGATCTTTTTCTTTGGGCACTGTAGAAAAGGACAGAAACCTCGCAGTAGGTGGTGACTTCTCTGGATTTCTATTTGCATATGGATAGCTACTGGGTGCTTTGTTTGTATAGGTAGTTTTATGTGTCAACACAAACTCATCTGCAAGAACTGCAGCTTTTTCAAGAGTGAGATCCTTGTGCTCATAAATGTAGGTTCAACACTTTTGTGAAGGCAAATCTTGAACTACTCGAGAAGTAAATCTTTAAATCCTCAAGGTCCTTGACCTCTTGATAACCACACCACCGATTAAAAATACATGCTTGTTCCCTTGCGAAGTCAACATGGCTTTCTGATTCTGTCTTTCATAATTTACAGAACTGTTCTCTGTATGTCTCTTGGACCAACTCGCAACCCCAATGGATAGCAGCTTTAGCAGTGTCATAAAATGCGCTCTGGTCAAGAGATAAAGTGGCGTACACTTTCTGAGCCTTTCCCACAAGAACACTTTGGAGGAGCAGTGACCAAATATCTCACAGCCATTTTAGGGATGTGCCAATCCGCTTAGAGAGTAAAATATACATCCACTCCCTTTTCATTGAAAGGCGGTACAAGCCGGCTGTTCTGACCAAGCTCAAACTCTGTTGAGGGTGTAGGATGGCCTGATTGGATTTGGAGTACTTCCAGATCTATCTCCCTTTGTCACATTTCCAGATCTATCTCTTTCAAGCGAATGTCATGCGCACCTTCTTCTTCTAGTCTGGCTGCACGTTCTCGTTCCCTTTTCCTGTGCTCAACCTCTAATTCTCGTGTTCAATCTCTAATTGCCATTAGTTCTAACACACCTAGTTGCATGTCTACGGCATGTACTCTACCACCCGTAGGACCCATTTCATCAACATCCCTTTCCGTGAAGGCTTTCCTCCACCAAAGCAGTACCGATCAACTCTTTGACAATTGCTTTTGGATCGCCAGATGCTACCTTGATGTCATAATGCTTTGAAATGATGAGCAGATTCGCCTTTGTACATTTATTTAGCATCTCCCTTGTAGGGTTTTCTACAAACACTTATAACTTAGTCCATGGCTTTATTTTGTTAGCCTGTGTGTATATTTAACTTTCAAAATGATTACTCCACCCTTATAACCCCTCAAGGTGACTAAGTGACAAACTCGACCCAAAAGTGTATTTTGAACACTCAAATATGGGCACAGCAGAACTTCAGAGTCGGTGACTAGAGTGACTATCATACTCATGCTAAACAAGATCCCAGACAAGCCCTTATTTTGTTACGTTCCCACAAGACAAACTCAAAATGTTGCTCACAAGAAAGACAATCACGTTAACAACCAAAACAGACAGAGGTTCAAAAGGGGTTCTGAAAGGCACCCATGAAGGTGCTCACTGAAATTTCACAAAGTCACTGGTAAGGGGTTCTAAAAGACACCCACCATGGACACCCACTAGGTTTGCCTCAAAAAAGACAAACTAAAAGAAAAATCCACAACAACAGGATGGGGAGTAAAAAGAATATGGAGCAAAACAAACAGGGGAAACTTCTTTCAAGCTTAAAAAGGTTGAGCTCAAAATCCCACCTCAGCAGATGTGATTTCTGAAATGTAGGTCTCCCAACATCTCTCAAGCTCCACTGGAGCACTGGGACATAGCACCTGGGCCAACAAAGGTGAAACACCTTCCCACTAACGAGATGGCAACCAGCACAGGTGTAACACATTCTGGATAATGAGGTGACACCAATCAGTGCACCCTACGTGCTAACATGCTATTTGTGCTAAATGTCCAACCTCAAAACATAAATGGAAAAACCAAAACCTGTAACAATAACTATCATTATAAAAGGGATGGTTCGAGCCCTGAATGCTGATTGGCTGAAAGCCGTGGTATATCAGAACGTATACTATGGGTATGACACAAATTATTTTTACTGTCCTAATTACATTTGTAACCAGTTTATAATGACATTAAAACTTCTTATGGCTGGGGGCAGTATTGAGTAACTTGGATGAATAAGGTGCCCAGAGTAAACTGTCTGCTGCTCAGACCCAGTTGCTAATATATGCATATTATTAGTATATTTGGATAGAAAACACTCTGAAGTTTCTAAAACTGTTTGAATGATGTCAATGAATATAACAGAACTCATATGGCAGGCAAAAACCTGAGAAAAAAATCCAACCAGGAAGTGGGAAATCTGAGGTTTGTAGTTTTTCAACTCATTGCCTATCGAATACACAGTGTCTATGGGGTCATATTGCACTTCCTAAGGCTTCCACTAAATGTCAACAGTCTTTAGAACCGTGTTTGATGCTTCTACTGTGAATGAGGGGGGAATGAGAGCGGATTGAGTCAGGGGTCTGCCTGAGAGGCATGAGCTGACCACGCGCGTTCACATGAGAGGTAGCTTGCTTTCCATTGCAATTCTACAGACAAAGAAATTCTCCGGTTGGAACATTATTGAAGATTTATGATAAAAACATCCCAAAGATTGATTCTATACATCGTTTGACATGTTTCTACGGACTGTAATGGAACTTTTTGACTTTTCGTCTGGCCTGCACGTCATGAATTTGGATTACTGGGCTAAACACGTGAACAAAAAGGAGGTATTTGGACATAAATGATGGACTTTATCGAACAAATCAAACATTTATTGTGGAACTGGGATTCCTGGGAGTGCATTCTGATGAAGATCATCAAAGGTAAGTGAATATATATAATGCTATTTCTGACTTCTGTTGACTACACAACATGGCGGATAGCTGTATGGCTTGATTTTGTTGTCTGAGCGCTGTACTCAGATTATTGCATGGTATGCTTTTTCGGTAAAGCTTTTTTGAAATCTGACACAGCGGTTGCATTAAGGAGAAGTGTATCTATAATTCTATGCATAATAGTTGTATCTTTTATCAATGTTTATTATGAGTATTTCTGTAAATTGATGTGGCTTTCTGCAAAATCACCGGATGTTTTGGAACTACTAAACATAACGCGCCAATGTAAACTCAGATTTTTGGACATAAATATGAACTTTATCGAACAAAACATACATGTATTGTGTAACATGAAGTCCTACGTACAGTGGGGAGAACAAGTATTTGATACACTACCGATATTGCCGGTTTTCCTACTTACAAAGCATGTAGAGGTCTGTAATTTTTATCATAGGTACACTTCAACTGTGAGAGACAGAATCTAAAACAAAAATCCAGAAAATCACATTGTATGATTTTTAAGTTATTCATATGCATTTTATTGCATGACATAAGTATTTGATACATCAGAAAAGCAGAACTTAATATTTGTTACAGAAACCTTTGTTTGCAATTACAGAGATCATACGTTTCCTGTAGTTCTTGACCAGGTTTGCACACACACTGCAGCAGGGATTTTGGCCCACTTGTAATGGCTGTCGTAGTCGTTCTCCTCCTCAGACGAGGAGGAGCATGGATCGGACCAAGATGCAGAGTGGTAAGTGTTCATATTTAATGAAAAAACAACAAAACACTTCAATATACAAAAACCAGCAAACGTGACTAACCCGAAACAGTCCTGTGTGGCCCAAACGCTGACACAGGAACAAACACCCACAAAACACAAGTGAAACCCAGGCTGCCTAAGTATGATTCTCAATCAGGGACAACGATTGACAGCTGTCTCTGATTGAGAATCATACCAGGCCGAACACCAAATCCCAACATAGAAAATCAACCATAGAACAACCCACCCAACTCACGCCCTGACCAACTAAAATAAATACAAGACAAAGGAAAACAGGTCAGGAACGTGACAGAACCCCCCCTTAAGGTGCGAACTCCGGGCGCACCAGTACAAAGTCTAGGAGAGGGTCTGGGTGGGCGTCTGTCCACGGTGGCGGCTCTGGCGCTGGTCGTGGTCCCCACCCCACCATAGTCAACCCCCGCTTCCGTGGCCTCCTCCCAATATCCACCCTCCATGTCAATCCCACTATTCCAAAGAGCAGTAACAGACTGAGGGGTAGCACCTGACTGAGGGGCAGCACCGGACTGAGGGGCGGATCCTGGCTGGCTGGCTCTGGCGGATCCTGGCTGGCTGGCTCTGGCGGATCCTGGCTGGCTGGCTCTGGCGGATCCTGGCTGGCTGGCTCTGGCGGCAGCTCCTGGCTGGCTGGCAGCTCCTGGCTGGCTGGCTCTGGCTGGTCCTGGCTGGACGGCTCTGGCTGGTCCTGGCTGGACGGCTCTGGCTGGTCCTGGCTGGACGGCTCTGGCTGGTCCTGGCTGGACGGCTCTGGCTGGTCCTGGCTGGACGGCTCTGGCTGGTCCTGGTTGGATGGCTCTGAAGGCTCGGGACAGACGGGCAGCTCAGGACAGAAGGGCAGCGCTGGGCAGGCAGATAGTTCAGACAACGCTGAGCAGGCAAGCAGCGCAGGCGGCGTTGGGCAGACGGCCGACTCTGACCTGCTGAGGCGCACAGTAGGCCTGGTGCGTGGTGCCGGAACTGGAGGCACTGGGCTGGAGACACGCACCACAGGGAGAGTGCGTGGAGGAGGAACAGGGCTCTGGAAACGCACTGGAAGCCTGGTGCGTGGTGTCGGCACTGATGGTACTGGGCTGGGGTGGGAAGGTGGCGCCGGATATACCGGACCGTGAAGGAGGACACGCGCTCTTGAGCACCGAGCCTCCCCAACCTTACCAGGTTGAATGGTCCCCGTAGCCCTGCCAGTGCGGCGAGGTGGAATAGCCCGCACTGGGCTATGCTGGCGAACCGGGGACACCCTCTGTAAGGCTGGTGCCATGTACGCCGGCCCGAGGAGACGTACTGGAGGCCAGATATGTTGGGCCGGCTTCATGGCACCCGGCTCGATGCCCAACCTAGCCCTACCAGTGCGGCAAGGTGGAATAGCCCGCACTGGGCTAAGCACGCGTACTGGGGACACCGTGCGCTTTACCGCATAACACGGTGTCTGACCAGTACGACGCCCTCTCACTCCACGGTAAGCCCGGGGAGTTGGCTCAGGTATCCTACCCGGCTTCGCCACACTCCCCTTTAGCCTTCCCCCCCCCCCAAGAAATTTTTGGGTGAGCCTGTCGGGCTTCCAGCCGCTCTGCCTTGCTTTCGCCTCATAATACCTCCTCTCCGCTTTCGCTGCCTCCAGCTCCGCTTTGGGGCGGCGACACTCCTCTGTCTCTGCCCAGGGTCCTTTCCCGTCTAGGATTTCCTCCCATGTCCATTCCTCTTTTTCCCATTTCTGTTGTTCTTGCCGTCCTTCTCCACTCCGCGTGGTCCTTTTATGGTGGGTGTTTCTGTAACGGCTGTCGTAGTCGTTCTCCTCCTCAGACGAGGAGGAGCATGGATCGGACCAAGATGCAGAGTGGTAAGTGTTCATATTTAATGAAAAAACAACAAAACACTTCAATATACAAAAACCAGCAAACGTGACTAACCCGAAACAGTCCTGTGTGGCCCAAACGCTGACACAGGAACAAACACCCACAAAACACAAGTGAAACCCAGGCTGCCTAAGTATGATTCTCAATCAGGGACAACGATTGACAGCTGTCTCTGATTGAGAATCATACCAGGCCGAACACCAAATCCCAACATAGAAAATCAACCATAGACCAACCCACCCAACTCACGCCCTGACCAACTAAAATAAATACAAGACAAAGGAAAACAGGTCAGGAACGTGACACCACTCCTCCATACAGACCTTCTCCAGATCCTTCAGGTTTCGGGGCTGTCGCTGGGCAATACGGACTTTCAGCTCCCTCCAAAGATTTTCTATTGGGTTCAGGTCTGGAGACTGGCTAGGCCACTCCAGGACCTTGAGATGCTTCTTACGGAGCCACTCCTTAGTTGCCCTGGCTGTGTGTTTCGGGTCGTTGTCATGCTGGAAGACCCAGCCTCGACCCATCTTCAATGCTCTTACTGAGGGAAGGAGGTTGTTGGCCAAGATCTCACGATACATGGCCCCATCCATCCTCCCCTCAATACAGTGCAGTCGTCCTGTCCCCTTTGCAGAAAAGCATCCCCAAAGAATGATGTTTCCACCTCCATGCTTCATGGTTGGGATGGTGTTCTTGGGGTTGTACTCATCCTTCTTCTTCCTCCAAACACGGCGAGTGGAGTTTAGACCAAAAAGCTCTATTTTTGTCTCATCAGACCACATGACCATCTCCCATTTCTCCTCTGGATCATCCAGATGGTCATTGGCAAACTTCAGACGGGCCTGGACATGCGCTGGCTTGAGCAGGGGGACCTTGCGTGCGCTGCAGGATTTTAATCCATAACGGCGTAGTGTGTTACTAATGGTTTTCTTTGAGACTGTGGTCCCAGCTCTCTTCAGGTCACTGACCAGGTCCTGTCGTGTAGTTCTGGGCTGATCCCTCACCTTCCTCATGATCATTGATGCCCCACGAGGTGAGATCTTGCATGGAGCCCCAGACCGAGGGTGATTGACCGTCATCTTGAACTTCTTCCATTTTCTAATAATTGCTCCAACAGTTGTTGCCTTCTCACCAAGCTGCTTGCCTATTGTCCTGTAGCCCATCCCAGCCTTGTGCAGGTCTACAATTTTATCCCTGATGTCCTTACACAGCTCTCTGGTCTTGGCCATTGTGGAGAGGTTGGAGTCTGTTTGATTGAGTGTGTGGACAGGTGTCTTTTATACAGGTAAGGTGTTCAAACAGGTGCAGTTAATACAGGTAATGAGTGGAGAACAGGAGGGCTTCTTAAAGAAAAACGAACAGGTCTGTGAGAGCCGGAATTCTTACTGGTTGGTAGGTAATCAAATACTTATGTCATGCAATAAAATGCAAATGAATTACTTAAAAATCATACACTGTGATTTTCTGGATTTTTGTTTTAGATTCCGTCTCTCACAGTTGAAGTGTACCTATGATAAAAATTACAGACCTCTACATGCTTTGTAAGTAGGACAACCTGAAAAATCGGCAGTGTATTAAATACTTGTTCTCCCCACTGTAGGTGTTCCTTTTGTCCAGCTGGGAAAGTACAGTGTGGATTGTGATTAAGGTTGCGTCATCTGATGAAGATCATCAAAGGTTAGTGATGAATTTTATCTCTATTTCTGCTTTTTGTGACTCCTCTCTTTGGCTGGAAAAATGGCTGTGTTTTTCTGTGACTAGGTGCAGACCTAACATAATCATTTGGTGTGCTTTCGTCGTAAAGCCTTTTTGAAATCGGACACTGTGGTGGGATTAACAACAAGTTTATCTTTAAAATGGTGTAAAATACTTCTATGTTTGAGGAATTTTAATTATGAGATTTCTGTTTTGAATTTGGTGCCCTGCACTTTCACTGGCTGTTGTCATATCGATCCCGTTAGCGTGATTCAAGCCATAAGACGTTTTAAAGAACCTCTGGGTTTTGTGGTATATGGCCAATATACCACGCCTAATGGCAGTATCCAGGCACTCAGCATTGAGTCGTGCTAAGGAACAGCCCTTAGTCATGGTATAATGGCCATATACCACATCTCCTCAGGCCTTATTGCTTAATTATAATGCTGTCATTTGCTATCTTTCTTACCATTTTCTGGGTATTTCAAATCATACTTTGTCACATGGGCTGCATACTGTACAACAGGTGTAGACTTTACCGTGAAATGCTTACTTACAAGTCCTTAATCTTGCTTGAACTGCACTGTTGGTTAAGAAAATATTTACCAAATAAACTAAAAGTAAAAAATTATAAAAAAGTTAAACAATAAATTAACAATAACGAGGTTATATACAGGGGGTACCGGTACCTAGTCAATGTGCGGGGGTACAGGTTAGTCGAGGTAATTTGTACACTTAGGTAGTGGTAAAGTGACTATGTATAGATGATAAACAGCAAGTATCAGCAGAGTAAAAACAAATGGAAGGGGTGGGGGGGGTGTCAATGTAAATAGTCCGGGTGGCCATTTGATTAATTGTTCAGCAGTCTTATGGTTTGGGGGTAGAAGCTTTTAAGGAGCCTTTTGGTCCTAGACTTGGCGCTCCGGTACCGCTTGCTGTGCGGTAGCAGAGAGAACAGTATGACTTGGGTGACTGGAGTCTTTGGCAATTCTTTGGGCTTTCCTCTGACACCGCATATTATATAGGTCCTGGATAGCAGGAAGCTTGGCCCCAGTGATGTACTGGGCCGTTCGCACTACCCTCTGTAGCGCCTTACGGCCAAATGCCGAGCAGTTGCCATACCAGGCGGTGATGCAACCGGTCAGGATGCTCTCGATGGTGCAGCTGTAGAACCTTTGGAGGATCTGGGGACCCATGCCAAATCTTTTCAGTCTCCTGAGGAGGAAAAGGTGTTGTCCTGCCCTCTTCACGACTGTCTTGGTGTGTTTGGACCATGATAGTTTGTTGGTGATATGGACACCAATGAACTTGAAACTCTCGACCCGCTCCACTACAGTGCCGTCAATGTTAAAGGGGGCCTGTTCGGAACTTCTTTTCCTGTAATCCACGATCAGCTCCTTTGTCTTGCTCACATTGAGGGAGAGGTTGATGTCCTGGCACCACACTGCCAGGTCTCTGACCTCCTCCCTATAGGCTGTCTCATTGTTGTTGGTGATCAGTCCTATCACTGCTGTGTCGTCGGCAAACTTAATGTTGGTGTTGGAGTTGTGTTTGGCCACGCAGTAATGGGTGAACAGGGAGTACAGGAGGGGAATGAGCACACATCCCTGAGGTGCCCCAGTGTTGACGATCAGCGTGGCAGACGTGTTGTTGCTTTCCCTTAACAGCTGGGTGCGACCTGTCAGAAAGTCCAGGATCCAGTTGCAGAGGAAGGTGTTTAGTCCCAGGGTCCTTAACTTAGTGATCAGCTTTGTGGGCACTATGGTGTTGAACGCTGAGCTGTAGTCAATGAACAGCATTCTCACGTAGGTGTTCCTTTTGTCCAGGTGGGAAAGTACAGTGTGGATTGTGATTAAGATTGCGTCATCTGTGGATCTGTTGTGGCGGTATGTGAATTGGAGTGGGTCTTGTATATCTGGGATGATGCTGTTTATGTGATCCATGACCATCCTTTAAAAGCACTTCATGGCTACCGACGTTAGTGCTATGAGCGGTAATCATTTAGGCAGGTAACCTTCGCTATGGTGGTCTGCTTGAAACATGTAGGTATTAAAGAATCGGTCAGGGAGAGGTTGAAAATGTCAGTGTAGACACTTGCCAGTTGGTCCGCACATGCTTTGAGTACACGTCCTGGTAATCCATCTGGCCCCGCGGCTTTGTGAATGTTGACCTGTTTAAAGGTCTTGCTCAAATCGGCTACCGAGAGCGTTATCACACAGTCGTCTGGAACAGCTGGTGTTCTCATGCATGCTTCAGTGTTGCTTGCTTCAAAGCGAGCATAAAAGGCATTTAGCTTGTCTGGTAGGCTCACGCCACTGGGCAGCTCGCAGCTGGGTTTTCCTTTGTAGTCCGTAAGAGTTTTCAAGCCCTGCCACATCCGACGATCATCAGAGCCGGTGTAGTAGGATTCAATCTTAATCCTGTATTGACACTTTGCCCGTTTTGATGGTTCGTCTGATGGCATAGTGGGACTTCTTATAAGCGTCCGGATTAGTTTCCTGCTCCTTAAAAGTGCCAGCTCTAGCCTTTAGCTTGACGTGGATGTTGGCTGTAATCCATGGCTTCTGGTTGGGATATGTACATACGGTCACTGTGGGGACGACATCGTTGATGCACTTATTGATGAAGCTGATGACTGACGTGGTATACTCCTCAATGCCATTGGATGAATCCCGGAACATATTCCAGTCTGTGCTAGCAAAACAGACCTGTAGGGTAGCATCCGTGTCATCTGACCACTTCCGTATTGAGCCAGTCACTGGTACTTCCTGCTTTAGTTTGTGTAGTTGCTGCAGTTTGTAATTGTAGAGCAGAATAGCTGTCCACAAAATCCTAATACCTCTTCATGGACTACATTCGAACATTGTCTACTTTTAGAGTGTGAACTGGTATGGTATGGTTATGCAGCTTGTTGACATTCATCCAAAGACACCTTGGCTTTACGCACCCCACTGCAGAAACATTTTCTCCTGAAATCATGTGACATAGTTAGAAAAAAGGATTCCTCTAAACACTACAGGAAACAAGTTATAAACAAACCAGCATTATGACATACAGTATCTGTTTTGATAGTAAGCCTGGCCTGAATGATGAATGTGTGAACAATCTTGTAATCTTTCAGGATAACCACATTGGAACGTTATTTTAAAGGACATCAACTGGCAGAACAAGTTGAAGCAAAGTATAGTACCATTGTTTTGAGGACAGTATAAACATGTTGATATGAGGGACAGGAGGCAGACTAAGTGCAAGGGCAGGACAGCCACCTGAACTGCCCTACAAACGGAAAGAGCAGTCTACACAAACAGTGAATCTGAGAAAAATTGCTTTAAAGTTTATTTTGCTATTCAGCTAAATATGTTGAGGTAGATAAGTGATAACGCTCTGATGTTTTATTTTATTATGAATTAATGTTTTATGCATATCAACCATGACCACTGATTTGATGTTGATACTGCACTCTGCCATTGTATGAACTTAAACAACTATATGGGTAATGCAAAATGCAAAATATGTGTAATACAAAAGTAAAGGGCACTATTTAATATATTTAAAATCTAAATGTGATTATCCAACTTTCTTATTGTTTGTGTGTTTGATGGAAACAGTTGTAGAGTTCTAACTACATTCAAACTTTATTTCATGTTTTCAATGTTTTATAGTAGCATAACCCTCAAGCGTCTGTTCGCCATAAGGTAAGAACTATTTCATCACAGAGAATGTTTATACTATTAAGAAATATTTGACTTTGTATAACTATCATTATAACGCTGTCATTTGTTATCTTTCTTAACATTATTTGGGTATTTGCGGTTCAATGCGAGTTCAACTGTCATGTTTCCTGAGGGATTGTGCAGTGTTTATTGTGGTGATAACTGGATCACTGGCTTTCTCATGGTGTGTGTGTGTCATGATCAGGATGACCTGAACTCAGAGCCTGATAGAATACCAAGGAAAACCTCAGTAACTGCAGTGAAAACACGGAACAAAGCCAGAGTGCAGTAACTTCACTTAGTAACTTCACTTACTGCTGTTTGACATGGTTTTTACTTGGATTTGTAGTTACTTAAAATGTGACATTCTGTTTTCTCAACTGAAAATAATTTAACAAGGACACTTTGTCACAAGATAAAATGTATACCATAAAGCCTGATTTGGATCTTAACTCAATGTTTACCAAATGTTTTGTTACTGCAGTCTTTAATTGTACATCCGAATAGCAGTGCACATAATCCTAATACCTCTCCATGGACTACTTTTGAACATTGTCTTATTTTAGGGCATGAACTGGTCTATTCAGATTGAATTAAAACACTTATTTTAACAATGCTGGTTATGCATCTTGTTGACGTTCATCCAAGGACATCTTGACTTACATACATATATTCACTGCAGAATAATTTTATCATGACTTCTTGTGACTCATGGTTAGAGAAAACGATTCCTGTAAACGAGCCCTGCTACAAGTAGGAACAAGTTACGGACAAACCAGATAGTAAGCTTGGCATGAATGTGTGAACTATCTTGTCATCTTTTTGGCTAACGGCAATGGAACATTCTAATCTTTAAGGACATCAACTGGCAGAAAAGATTTTGGCAAAGTATAGTGCCATTGTTTTCAGGAAGGTGTACCCATGTTGATATGAGGGACAGGAGGCAGCCACATGAACTGCCCTACAAAGGCAAAGAGCAGTCTACGCAAACAGGGAATCTGAGTAAAATGTAGACAGCCTGCCTGCCGTTCGGTACCGCTGCCCCTCCTCTGGTTTGCTGACCCCTGCCTTGACCTGTCTACTGCCTGCCCCTGTTGGATTATTAAACCATTGTTAATTTGACGTTGTCTGCATCTGGATCTTACCTTCATACCTGATAGTTTAGGCTGAGTGGGCTCAAGGGGGCCTAGTCCTATGAGTTGTTGGTTTAGGCTGAGTGGGCTCAAGGGGGACTAGGCCTATGAGTGGTTGGTTTAGGCTGAGTGGGCTCAAGGGGGACTAGGCCTATGAGTGGTTGGTTTAGGCTCAGTGGGCTCAAGGGGGACTAGGCCTATGAGTTGTTGGTTTAGGCTGAGTGGGCTCATGGTATACTAAGCCTATGAGTTGATGGTTTAGGCTCAGTGGGCTCAAGGGAAACTAGGTCTATGAGTTGTTGGTTTAGGCTGAGTGGACTCAAGGGGGACTAGGCCTATGAGTTGTTGGTTTAGGCTGAGTGGGCTCATGGTATACTAGGCCTATGAGTTGTTGGTTTAGGCTCAGTGGGCTCAAGGGAAACTAGGTCTATGAGTTGTTGGTTGAGGCTGAGTGGGCTCAAAGGGGACTAGGTCTATGAGTTGTTGGTTGAGGCTGAGTGGGCTCAAAGGAGACTAGGTCTATGAGTTGTTGGTTGAGGCTGAGTGGGCTCAAAGGAGACTAGGTCTATGAGTTGTTGGTTGAGGCTGAGTGGGCTCAAAGGAGACTAGGTCTATGAGTTGTTGGTTGAGGCTGAGTGCTTTTCAACTGTAGCTCTCTGCTTATAAACATAGAGTAGTCTAGACTTGTTTTATTTTATTTAGGGGGTGGATCAGCTTTAATATTGCGGATAGATTGTCGCTTCCATCAACGTAATTGTCTGCATCATTTCCAATCCTCCATATATTTATTTTGTAAATATATATTTTTATATATAAATACACATACCCACATCGTCCACCAAATCTCACCAATGTTGGTGCGAGACCTGAAGAGGCCTACAAGCCACAGTGTCTCTCACCCACTGTGAAATTTGGTGGAGGATCTGTGATGATCTGGGGGTGCATCAGCAAGGCTTGAATCGGGCAGATTTGTCTTTGTAATGGACGCATGAATGAAGCCACGTACAAGGTTGTCCTGGAAGAAAATTTGCTTCCTTCTGCTCTGACAATGTTCCCCAACTCTGAGGATTGGTTTTTCCTGCAGGAAAATGCTCCATGCCACACAGCCAGGTCAATCAAGGTGTGGATGGAGGACCACCAGATCAAGACCCTGTCATGGCCAGCCCAATCTCCAGACCTGAACCCCATTGAAAACCTCTGGAATGTGATCAAGAGACCCCAGCCACCCCAGTCATAGACTGTTCTCTCTACTACCGCATGGCAAGCGGTACCGGAGTGCCAAGTCTAGGACAAAAAGGCTTCTCAACAGTTTTTACCCCCAAGCCATAAGACTCCTGAACAGGTAATCAAATAGCTACCCAGACTATTTGCATTGTGTGCCCGTCCCAAACCCCCCTCAACCCCTCTTTTTACGCTGCTGCTACTCTCTGTTTATCATATATGCATAGTCACTTTAACCATATCTACATGTACATATTACCTCAATCAGCCTGACTAACCGGTGTCTGTATGTAGCCTCGCCACTTTTATAGCCTCGCTACTGTATATAGCCTGTCTTTTTACTGTTGCTTTATTTCTTTACCTACCAATTGTTCACCTAATATATTTTTTGCACTATTGGTTAGAGCCTGTAAGTAAACATTTCACTGTAAGGTGTTGTATTCGGCGCACATGACAAATAAACTTTGATTTGATTTGAAGAGGAAGATAAGATGGATGGTCACAAGCCATCAAACAAAGCTGAGCTGCTTGAATTTTTGCGCCAGGAGTGGCATAAAGTCACCCAACATCAATGTGAAGGACTGGTGGAGAGAATGCCAAGACATAGGACAGCTAATATTGAAAATCACGGTTATTCCACCAAATATAGATTTCTGAACTATTTCTAAGTTAAAACACTAGTATTGTGTTGTTTAAAAATGAATATGAACTTATTTTCTTTGCATTATTTGAGGTCTGACAGCAAATATTTTTTGTTATTTTGACCAGTTTTAATTTCTGCAAATAAATGCTCTAAATTACAATATTTTTATTTATTTGCAGTGGTCTTTACATTTTTTCCAGAGCTGTATATTATGCACAGGTTTCAGTGGCGACAGAGCCCCACCTGTTTCGAGCACAATATTTTTAGCAAAAATAAAAACATAAAAACATATATTGTTATTATTATTATTCATTTTTTGCATGTTATTTAGGCATTATTAAGTATCACATATCAGCTTGCAAAATATGTAAAACATTTTTTATATCATTGAATTAATAAAGCTGCATACAAACATGGTCTCTTTTTTTTTTTTTTTCCTGAGTAAGGCAGCTCCAAAATGCAGGTGTTTCAGCCTGGCTCAGTGCTCTTTGTGGTGGTGGGGCGAGCCAGCAGAAAATAGGAGCATTGTGCTGATTGGCTCAGTGTTCTATCCCTCATGGGGACACTACGTCACACTCTTAAGTCCTTAGTAAGAGTAGACATCTAAAATTTCAGCCCTTTGGGTCCTGCCATAGAGTTATATTATAAGTGCCTTCCAAGAAAGCTCAAGGTCATTGGCCACAGATAAAATGACGTCAAATCATGTTATTTGTACAGTAGCTCTGATTGGACCGATCATGTCAACATCTTACTTTAAAAAGTCTTAGCTAGCAGTCATCATCATGAACCAAGTCTACAATCTTCTAGCAAAATCCTTTTTAATCCTTGTCATATGAAGCAAAATAATGAAGAGAAATTATAGATAAAACGTATCGGCCATTGGACATACCAATTACAAAGCAAGTTGGAAATAGCTAATTCAACAATGAGTGGTTTGGAAGTAATCAGTGGCTAACTGCAAGCATTACAAAGCAGTTACTAGCCTGCTATTCAGTGGAGTGGCTGTGTGTGTTTTTTTCAGAGTTCCCACCATAAATCCAGAGAATGCCAGACTTTGATGACAAAGTTTAATGACAAAATTGTTTAAGTGAGTAAGGTGAGTCCAAAAATGTATGTATGCTGCTGCATAAATTATGTAATATGCCAGGGAGATATGTATACTGTAGCTAAGAAAGTAATACTACGTGTATGTTGTGTAATAAGATGTTAATAGCCCATGTGCCTCACTCAAATAATTTAGTCTATTTTCACCAACGCGGTATTGTAAACACATTGTTCGTGGCCGGTGTGTGATGGTTTGCAATCTTTTCTTTTGGACAGCTTTGACAGTGCTACTGATAGTAGTGGTGGTGCTTGGCTTGCACGTGCAAATTCAGCACACACAACATTCTATAATAGAATTGTGTTATTTGACGTGTCAATTTAAAAGCATTTTTAGCGAGTCAAATAGTGTTATTTGACATGTTTCTTTTTTGACACGCAAAGACCCAAACGGCGTTCAATGTGTTTTACACTAATAATTTGGTCTATTTTAACCTCTTCATTTCGCCTACTGTTCTAATTTGGTAGTGCACATGTAGCCTATAACCTGTTTAAGAGAAATGTAATCATCGACTATTGTAAGCGCTTTCATTGTCGGCTTATATTTCTTCTTTATTTATCCTACGGTTCTGACTTGGTGTACAGGGAGAACACTATAAGAACGGCTCATGTTATGAATTCTGTTGCTGTACATTTCAAAAGTTCTGAACAAATAGTTATATTGACTACATCCATCGTCGCGCGCTCATTAACGTCTTAATCAAAATGACGAATTGCCTCTTATCCGCTTGTCGTCCCCTTATGCAATAGCTTGTACAACTCCATTGTCAGTAGAAACGACATTAGTTTAAGCAAGTCAGCCATATCAGCTATGATTTTTTTAAAGGCAGTAAATGAGGCTGAATTAACTGTTTCGCTGCCAGAGAAGGCTCCGCTGATAGCCAGGTGTAGCAGTGGTAAGGTGATGGGACTGCTGTTGGGACTCTGCTGTTGGGACTCAGCTTTATGTAGGCCCTAACAGTTTGTGGGCGCCGTTTGTCACTGTTACAGTGCAATTAATGTATTGTTTAGTGTTGTGTAGTGTAGTGGCTTTACTGGCATGCATCCCACATTTCTTTTGTTTTTGCCCCACCAAGATTTGCATGCTAAAATTGCCACTAACAGGTTTATTCTTAGAGACGTGAAAAAGTATGTGGATACCCCTTCAAATAAGTGGATTCGGCTTTTTCGACCACACCCGTTGCTGACAGGTGTATAAAATCAAGCAAACATCCATGCAATCTCCATAGTCAAAAATTGGCAGTAGAATGGCCTTATTGTATAGCTCAAACTTTCAATGTGGCACCAACAAGTCAGTTCGTCAAATTTCTGCCCTGCTAGAGTTTCCCCGGTCAACTGTAAGAGCTGTTATTGTGAAGTGGAAATGTCTAGGAGCAACAATGGCTCAGCCATGAAGTGGTAGGCCACACAAGCTCACAGAATGGACCGCCGAGTGCTGAAGCACGTAGTGTGTAAAAATCGTCTGTCCTCGGTTGCAACACTACCGAGTTCCAAACTGCCTCTGGAAGCTGTTTGTCGGGAGTTTCATTAAATGGTTTTCCATGGCCGAGCAGCCGCACACAAGCCTAAGATCACCATGTGCAATGCCAAGCGTTGGCTGGAGTGGTGTAAAGCTCGCCGCCATTGGACTCTGGAGCAGTGGAAAGAGTGATGAGTGATGATTCACGCTTCACCATCTGGTAGCCTGACGGATGAATCTGGGTTTGGCAGATGCCAGGAGAACGCTACCTGCCCCAACGCATAGTGCCAACTGTAAAGTTTGGTGGAGGAGGAAAAATGGATCTGAAGCTGTTTTTCATGGTTCTGGCTAGTCTCCTTAGTTCTAGTGAAGGGAAATCTTAACTCCACAGCATACAAATACATTCTAGATGATTCTGTTCTTCCAACTTTGTGGCAACAGTTTGAGGAAGGCCCTTTCCTGATTCAGCATGACAATGCCCCCATGCACAAAGCGAGGTCCATACAGAAATGGTTTGTCGACATTGGTGTGAAAGAACTTGACTGGCCTGCACAGAGCCCTGACCTCAACCCCATCAAACACCTTTGGGATGAATTGGAATGCCGACTGCGTAATCGCCCAACATCAGAGCCCGACCTCATGAAAGCCTTCCCAGAAGAGTGGAGGCTGATATAGCGGCAAAGAGGGGGAACAACTCCATATTAATGCCAATGATTTTGGAATGATATGTTCGTCGAGCAGGTATCCACATCATTTCGGTCATATGGGTACGGAAGAAAACCATTGTTCTCTTCCCTCATGGAGAGGACCTGCAACATATGAGCATAGAAACATTTCTTGAACAGGCAGACCCTCCTCTTAAAGAGATAGTGAGGTCCTGTGGGGGTGGGTACCATGTGTTCAGAAACACTAAAACAGACGGTCCTCATGTAGTGGAGCTGATGGAGAAGATGCTACAGGAGTTGCAGGAGTGGGGAAAAAACACTCCAATCCAACTTGTAGAATTAGCTAACTTTGATTATAATAATGAAGATGAAATTCACCAAGGATTGTTTTAGGTTACTTTTGTGGGTCCTTCTGACTAAAAGCTTGAAGTGTGCATAGTTCGAAAGGTGTGTATTCGTGAAATATGTTTACTGTGCTGTGTGTATTATACTATTGTATTAATAGTCTTTCCATTCATTGAAGTCACTGTGCATTTATAATGTTTTATAAAGCTACTGACAGACATACATACTTAGGAAAACTTATTTGACTTTCAAATGCTTATACTTTGTGGCTCATTAGCTAAATTATCAGGCCAGATTCACTACATGGAACAACAGATATTCCCCCCCAAAAAATCGAAAGGAAATTTGTTTAGAAGTGTCTGTCCTGTATCTGAGAGATATAAGAAGTCTATTGAGCTGCCTCAAAGCATTCTACAAAACCACTACACCTTTCCCAAACAAAGTCATCTGACAGTTTGAGCTACTGGCGACATTGAACCAGTGCTGGAAGTGGACTGAAATAGGTGCTGGTAGTCATTGTGGGTGCTGGTACTCTTTATATTTAGGTGCCAGTACTCATCATATACTGTAAGAGCCAATAGTTACTTAATGCAAACTACCTGATGCATTAAAAAGTAATGACAGGTGTGATGGAAACAGCAAATGCTGTTAAACGTTCCTAAATACTGCCAACATAAAATGTTTGACAAGTTGGGATAGAGTATTTATTTATGTATTTCACCTTTATTTAACCAGGTAGGCCAGTTGAGAACAAGTTCTCATTTACAACTGCGACCTGGCCAAGATAAAGCAAAGCAGTGCGACAAAAACAACACAGAGTTACACATAAACAAACGTACAGCCAATGACACAATAGAAGAATCTATGTACAGTGTGTGCAAATGTAGAAGAATAGGGAGGTAAGGCTATAAATAGGCTATAGAGGCGAAATAATTACAATTTAGCATTAACACTGGAGTGATAAATGTGCAGATGATGATGTGCAAGTAAAGATACTGGGGTGCAAAAGAACAAGAGGATAAATAACAATATGGAGATGAGGTAGTTGGGTGTGCTGTTTACAGATTGGCTGTGTACAGGTACAGTGACCTGTAAGCTGCTCTGACAGATGATGCTTAAAGTTAGAGGGAGATATAGGACTCCAGCTTCAGTGGTTTTTGCAATTCGTTCCAGTCATTGGCAGCAGAGAACTGGAAGGAAAGGCGGCCAAAGTAATTGAGTAGTAGGTATATCCTTAGTTGTTGTTGTCCAGTATTTGCTTTGACATCTGAATCACTGTCTGACATTGAGTCTTTCATGACTCTTATTCTGTTACCTTATAGTCACCCTCTCTATCTTTTGATGGCAAATGCTTTGGAATCAATGACTGTTTATTGAGTTGTCATGGAGCAATTCAACCCCACATTCTTTTTTTGTGAGCTATTTACAGGCCTTCAGACATAAAGCACTGAAGGAAATCGCTCTAGACCAAACAAACTGATGGAGAAAAAATATTTACTTCTTTCATGATGCAGACACACACAATAGATCCATCTGATTCATAACAGGCCCTGTATACCTACATATCAGTTCAGGAATTTCCATTTTACTTTCATTCTCTCCTTTTGACATAGATTAACCTGAGATATCACTCAGTTAAAGAAGGTCACTTTAAAAAAGAAATCCTTTATGTCTCAGTTGTACAGATGTAGGATTAATTTGATCCCATGGAAATGTAAAACTTGTAGTGCCACCACCATACTTCACCGTAGGGATGATGCCAGGTTTCCTCCAGACGTGACACTTGGCATTCAGGAGAAAGTGTTCAAACTTGGTTTCATCAGACCAGAGAACCTTGTTTCTCATGGTCTGAGAGTCCTTTAGGTGCCTTTTGCAGGCTGTCATGTGCCTTTTACTGAGGAGTGGCTTCCGTCTGGCCACTCTACCATAAAGGCCTGATTGGTGGAGTGCCGCAGAGATGGTTGTCCTTCTGGAAGGTTCTCCCCTCTTCACAGAAGAACTCTGAAGCTCTGTCAGAGTGACCATCGGGTTCTTGGTCACCTCCCTGACCAAGGCCCTTCTTCCCCAATTGCTCAGTTTGGCCGGGCGGCCAGCTCTAGGAAGAGTCTTGGTGGTTCCAAACTTCTTCAATTCAAGAATGATGGAAGCCACTGTGTTCTTCGGGACCTTCAATGCTGCAGAAATGTTTTGGTACCCTTCCACAGATCTGTGCCTCTACAATCCTGTCTCGGATTTCTATGGACAATTCCTTCGACCTGATGGCTTGGTTTTTGCTCTGACATGCACTGTCAACCGTGGGACCTTCTATAGACAGGTGTGTGCCTTTCCAAATCATGTCAATTAATCAAATTTACCACAGCTGGACTCCAATCAAGTTGTAGAAATATCTCAAGGATGATCAATGGAAACAGGATGCACCTGACCTCAATTTAGAGTCTCATAGCAAAGGTTCTGAATAGCTATGTAAAGAAGGTATTTCTGATTTTTTTTGTTTTGTTTTTTTTGCAAAAAAAGTCAAGGGGTCTGAATACTTTCCAAATGCACTGTATACACATAGATTCTAAAAGTATTTAACTAATAAATAAATACCTAATGAGCTTAGTTCAACTGTCACACCCCATCAGAACCCAAAATATAAGCTTGTTTAACTCCAATGTTTGCAATGTAATCGTAATCAAACACTGTAAAGCCCCCCAAGAAAATATTGAAAAATATATTTTGGTATCCTGGATGGTCAGTCCTTGCATCATTAGCTTGGTCTATGAATTTGAGAATGGTTACTTTCTCCAGCCCCATCCCTCAGCTCTTTACCAAAACAGTGGTGGGGTATCCACTTTGTTATTGTTTCAACTGTAGATTACCCCTTTAAGGAAACTCCAAGACATTATATAATCAAGGGAAGTTGTCTTTTATTAGCATGAGCACAGGGTCCCTCAAGGATGTGTGCTATCCTCCAGAGTTGTGGACTTGAGTCACATGACTTGGACTCCAGTCTGACTCCAGTTACAAATTTGATGACTTGAGACTGGACTTGATAGAAAATAACTTGACACTTGACTTTGACTTTGAGTCTCAAGACTCCGGACTCGACTTTGACTTGAAATTATCTGGCCAGGTTTTGTAATGTTTTTATCACTAATTTTGTGGGACAGAGTTTAAGGGGATTACTCTACACATAGCCAGAGACAGTAGCCATGGCATGGCTCTTGCAAAAAAAAACATTTTTTTTACAGATTGGCTAATGAGACGCACACTCAGCACTCTGATTGGACCAGCAAACGGTCAATCAACACAGGTCGGGTGAGCTAGACAAACAAATTGCTGATTTGTTTTACTGCTATAGGATCGGGTGCAGCGCAAACATCAAACTGTAGGGAGAGGGGATTGCCATAATAAATTAATATGCAGCTAAAAAAATGTCTAGTGATGAAGAATATTAACTGTTTACTTTGCAAGCTCACCTGCAATGGGGCAACAATTATTAGCATAGGCCTACTGGTCTTTTGGTATGTAGCCTAACAATTGCTTTAAATGTATAATTTACTTACAAAGCTTGCATTTGGAATTTGAATTATTATTGTGGCAAAGACACACCATAGGAGTGGAGAGTTTTTTTAAAATATTGTTGAAATGTTTGCTGATGCTTTCACAAATTTAGATGCGTTGGTCCTATGTGGTAAATCTTCATTCCATCTAATAATATAATAATTGCTAGCGTTTCATCACTCCAATCCCCAGTGGTGGAAAAAGTACTCAATTGTCATACTTGAGTAAAAGTAAAGATACCTAATAGAAAACGACTCAAGTAAAAGTGAACGTCACCAAGTAAAATACTACTTCAGTAAAAGTCTAAAAGTATTTAGTTTTAAATATACTTAAGTATTAAAAGTAAATGGAATTGCAAAATCTTTCTTAAGTATCAAAAGTGAAAGTGTAAATCATTTCAAATTCCTTCTATTAAGCAAACTAGATGGCACAATTTGTTCATTTTTTGAATTGACAAATAGCAGAGACAACACTCAGACATAATTTATAAACAAAGCATTTGTTTTTAGTGTGTCCGCCAGATCAGAAGCAGTAGGGATGACCAGGGATGTTCTCTTGATAAGTGTGTGAATTGGACCCTTTTCCTGTCAAAATATTACAAGTACTTTTGGGGGTCAGGGAAAATGTATGGAGTAAAAAGTACATTATTTTCTTTAGGAATGTACAGTAGTGGAGTAAAAGTACAAGTTGGAAAAAATATATATAGTAAGGTACAGATACCCCAAAAAACTACTTAAGTAGTACTTTAAAGTATTTTTACTTAAGTACTTTACACCACTGCCAACCCCATTCCATTTATTGCAGCATGTAGACATTTATGTTTCATGTTTGATAGACCTACGATACATTTAACATTGTATAACTAACCATTTTTTGCCCTGCTCTGAGTGAGCGCGATGTTTATAGTGCACATGAAAATTCGCAAGACTCATGAGGTAGAAGTTCTGTTTATTTAATTCAATGTATGGTTTCCTTTGTTCATATTTCGCTTTCCTGGGTTATGTCAAAATTCCATGTGTCTGTCGCCGCGTTCAAAACAACTGAGCTCCAAAAATGTTAAATCGATTTGAACGGTTATGAAACACGGAATTCCAACTTGGGAACACAGGCCTCTTTGTAGAGCTCCGACTTTCCGACCTGAAGAATACTGATGTCATGAATTGACCTCGTATTTTTCAGAGATCCCAGGTGTTTTGAACGCCGCATAAGTCCTATGTCTGTCATTTTTGTTGTGCAAAATAGAAGCGCCCGCACGGAAAATGAGCATAGAAATAGGCTACGTGGCCTGTGTTCCACACTTTGGAGTCAGAACATTGAATAAGATAAAATGATTGTTCTGTCTATGCATAGTGTTGAAATATCATAATCATTAAGTCGGATTAAGATGAATGTACCAATGTAACAATAGATGTGGGAATTGCCTTTTATGTTGTCGACCAGTTTATTGGTTGTAATTGCCAATTTGATAAATGTATGGTCCTTTGGGCCAAGTGCTTATATTATGTAGGCCGACCTGTTTGAGCTCCTGTTAGACAGATTCAATGTGGTTTCTTAATTTATGGCTGGGGGCAGTATTGAGTAGCTTGGATGAATAAGGTGCCCAGAGTAAACTACCTGCTACTCAGTCCCAGAAGCTAAGATATGCATATTATTAGTAGATTTGGATGGAAAACACTGAAGTTTCTAAAACTGTTTGAATGATGTCTGTGAGTATAACAGAACTCATATGGCAGACAAAAACCTGAGAAAAATCCAACCAGGAAGTGGGAAATCTGAGGTTTGTAGGTTTGCCTATCCCATATACGGGGTCATATTGGGGTCATATTGCACTTCCCAAGGCTTCCACTAGATGTCAACAGTCTTTAGAACCTTGTTTAATGCTTCTACTGTGAAGGAGAGGGGAATGGGAGCTGTTTGAGTCAGGGCTCTGGCAAAGTGCCACGAGCTCACTCAGGTGCGCCCCCGTGAGTTAGCTGCGTTCCATCGCATTTCGACAGACAAAGGAATTCTCCGGTTGAAACATTATTGAAGATTTATGTTAAAAACATCCTAAAGATTGATTCTATACATTGTTTGACATATTTCTACGAACTGTAATGGAATTTTTTTTACTTTTCGTCTGGCCTGAGCGTCATCAATTTGGATTTTGGAACTAAACGTGTGAACAAAAAGGAGGTATTTGAACATAAATTATGGACATTATCGAACAAAACAAACATTTATTGTGGAACTGGGATTCCTGGGAGTGCATTCTGATGAAGATCATCAAAGGTAAGGTAATATTTATAATGCTATTTCTGACTTCTGTTGACTCCACAACATCGCGGATATCTGTATGGCTTGTTTTGGTCTCTGAGCGCTGTACTCAGATTATAGCATGGTGTGCTTTTTCCGTAAAGATTTTTTGAAATCTGACACAGTGGTTGCATTAAGGAGAAGTTTATCTAAAGTTCCATGTTTAATACTTGTATCTTTAACAATGTTTAGTATTTCTGTAAATCTCTGCAAAATCACGGGATGTTTTGGAGGCAAAACATTACTGAACATGTACATGATACATATATTACTGAACATGCCAATGTAAACTAAGATTTTTGGATATAAATATGAACTTTACCGAACAAAACATACATGTATTGTGTAACATGAAGGCCTATGAGTGTCATCTGATGAAGATCATCAAAGGTTAGTGATTAATTTTATCTCTATTTCTGCTTTTTGTGATTCCTCTCTTTGGCTGGAAAAATGGCTGTGTTTTTCTGTGACTAGGTACTGACCTAACATAATCAGATGGTGTGCTTTCGTGGCATTAACAACAAGTTTATCTTTAAAATGGTGTAAAATACTTGTATGTTTGAGGAATTTTAATTATGAGATTTCTGTTGTTTGAATTTGGCGCCCTGCACTTTCACTGGCTATTGTCAAGTCGATCCCGTTAACGGGATCTCAGCCATAAGAAGTTTTAAGGGGATGCGGTACAATCTCGCTCCCTATCTGTGTCCGTTCAGATAGGACAGGTTAAGCCTGATACAGTCTATTTTTATTGCCCATGTATATTTGGTAAATCTACTTGTATATTGTGTATCATATGGCGCTTTCACCATTGGATCCCCAAGACCTGTAAATACATCTACACTCTGAGCATGTCAACCTGCCTTGCCTTCTGCTGATTTCATGCCCTTACGACTGCTACAAGGTCCCTATTTTACAATTACATAGGCTAATCAAAATGTGTTATAGACAAAATAATGTAAAGGGCTGTCTGGTATCCTCAATAAATAGACAAAGATTTGTAGTTGAACAAGTCGTTGCATGTACATATTTTGTTTTTACTTGACTTGAGACGTGACTTTACCTCCTCTTAGAGAATGCACGACTTGGACTTGACTTGAGTCTTGACCCGTTCTACTTGGGACTCGACTTGAGACTCGGACCTTGGTGACTTGAGACTTGCTTGTTACTCAAATAATAGTGACTTGGTCCCACCTCAGCTCACCTCATTACTTTTCAAACTGCATTCAAATTAATTTAAGAGCCATCATAACGGCTGTCTTATCAAGTTACCAATCGATTCAGTATGCACAACTTTCTTCAGCACAGGAAACTATTATCAAGATGGAGAAAGTATGTGTTGTGACCAAGAGGCACGCACATTAAACGCCTTTGTTTACATACCAAGTGATTCAGCACATTTTCTCATACTGTTGTCGGTTCAGGTATCTCCTCTGGTATTTTCAGTTACTCCCGTCCCTGTAAACAATGGGTAAGACTTTCTCTATATACAGGCAATGTGTCATGAATGTTTTGATGTAGTGGATAGCTCAAACTCTCAGATGACTTTGGTGACCCCCTAGTGGTGGTTATGTAGCGTGCTTGATGAGACAGCTCAATACCAGGGCTACAAACAGCTAAAATACTGCTCTATGTTTGGGATCTGGTTAGCTTTAACACTGAGCCTTGAACAAGGGGTCAGTACTGTGTCGTGTCTTTACTTACTTTCATTAAATGAAAACTTTTTGTTTTTATCAAAGATTCTCTGTAATTATTATTACACGATTAAACTGATTAACTTCTCTAGGATAGGGGGTAGCATTTTCACTTTGGATGAATAGCGTGCCCAGAGTGAACTGCCTCCTACTCTGTCCCAGATGCTAATATATGCATATTATTATTAGTATTGGATAGAAAACACTCTGAAGTTTCTAAAACTGTTTGAATGATGTCTGTGAGTATAACAGAACTCATATGGCAGGCAAAAACCTGAGAAAAAAATCCAAACAGGAAGTGAGAATTCTGAGGCTGGTCGATTTTCAACTCATCGCCTATTCAAATCCCAGTAAGATATGGATCTGTTTGCACTTCCTACGCCTTCCACTAGATGTCAACAGTCTGTAGAACGTTGAATGAAGCCTCTACTGTCATGTTGAGCCGGATGGGAGGTGTTTCAGTCAGTGGTCAAGCAGAGAGCCAGTTCCAAATGATATCGCCTTGCTTTCCATTACTTCTAGAGACACAAAGGAATTCTCCGGTTGGAACGTTATTGGATATTTATGATAACAACATCCTGAAGATTGATTCTCTACTTAGTTTGACAAGTTTATTCGACCTGTAATATAACTTTTTGAAGTTTTCGTCCGACGTTATGCGTGACCTGTGCGAGCGTTTGGACATGTGTACTAAACGTGCTAGCAAAAGTAGTTACTTGGACATAATTAATGGACATTATCGAACAAAACAACAATTTATTGTGGAACTAGGATTCCTGGGAGTGCATTCTGATGAAGATCATCAAAGGTAAGGGAATATTTATGATGTAATTTCGTATTTCTGTTGACTCCAACATGGCGCAGAAATTTTGTTTATATCTGAGCGCCGTCTCAGATTATTGCATGGTTTGCTTTTTCCGTAAAGTTTTTTTGAAATCTGACACAGTGGTTGCATTAAGAACAAGTGTATCTTTAATTCTATGTAAAACATGTATCTTTCATCAAAGTTTATGATGAGTATTTCTGTTATTTGATGTGGCTCGCTGCAATTTCCCCGGATATTTTGGAGGCATTTCTGAACATGGCGCCAATGTAAACTGAGATTTGTGGACATAAATATGCACATTATTGAACAAAACATACATGTATTGTGTAACATGATGTCCTATGAGTGTCATCTGATGAAGATCATCAAAGGTTAGTGATTCATTTTATCTCTATTTCTGCGACTCCTATCTTTGGCTGGGAAAATGGTTGTGGTTTTCTGTGGCTATGTACTGACCCAACATAATCGTTTGGTGTGCTTTCGCCGTAAATCCTTTTTGAAATCATGTTGGCTGGATTCAGAACATGTGTAGCTTTAATTTGGTGTCTTTCATGTGTGATTTCATGAAAGATAGATTTTTATAGTAATATATTTGAATTTGGCGCGCTGCATTTTTACTCCCAAGTGGGACGTTAGCGTCCCACATACCCTAGAGAGGTTAATCATGTAACTGTAATTAACTAGGAAGTCGGGGCACCAAGGAAAATATTCTGATTACAAAGTTATAATTTTCCTAATATAACTTTTCAGATATTTTCATATCTGATCAATAGTCTTCTGATTAATGAATTATTTATTTTACCTCTCATTAGTCTCATTCCAAACGTTGTAAATTGTTGGTTATCTGCACGAACCCAGTCTCCACTATGAGTCATCCATACATCAATTGTCTTAAATAGTTAATAAATAAATTAACTAAACAATCACAGAAGTGCACACACAAACAAACAAAGTAAATAGGGGAATGTGGCCTAGTGGGCTAAATCGGCATCGCGGCTTGGTGTACAAAAGGGAAGTGGGGGTCGACTGAGATAAGACAACACACAGTTGATAATTATAACAATTGAAATGCTAATCCTTTGCACATGAACGCTCACTCATTCGGGAACAATTGCAATCAATATATATATTTACGCTCAGTGTGTCATCGGGATCTCTGCTGAAAAGTTAGCTTCTGTTGGAGAGTTTCCGTCCTCTCTCTCTCTCTCTGTCGTTGTCACGCCCTGGCCTTAGTTATCTTTGTTTTCTTTATTATTTTAGTTAGGTCAGGGTGTGACATGGGGAATGTATGTGTTTTTGTAGTGTCTAGGGGTGTTGTATGTGTATGGGGCAGTGTCTAGTGTAGTTGTCTAGGTAAGTCTATGGTTGCCTGAATGGTTCTCAATCAGAGACAGCTGTCATTCATTGTCTCTGATTGGGAGCCATATTTAAGGCAGCCATAGGCACTAGGTTAATGTGGGTAATTGTCTATGTTGAACGTAAGTAGCTTGTGTGTGCACTTTCGTTTGTAGCTTCACGGTCGTTTGTTGTTTTGTATAGTTTGTATAAGTGTTTCGTTTCGTGTTCATCTTCGTCGGTCTAATAAAAGAAGATGTATTCATATCCCGCTGCGCCTTGGTCCACTCTCTCACCAAAAGACAACCGTGACAGTCGTGGTTAGAATGGATAGTTCAGAGTGACATTCATTCATGTCGTTATGGATAGATGTGTCGGCGGTTGTCGGTCTTCGCGTTCAATGATACCGAATTCCTAGCTGCAGACTAGTAATTAATATCAAAGACTTGTTCTTATTCTGTTGGTATCAATAGTCTAAGAGTTTAACCACGTGGTATGGTTAAAAGATTCAGCAATCGTCTCAAACCTTGGCCCTCTTGTTAGAGGTAAGCTGGTCTGCAACCTTTGTCCTCTCGTAATTGAGAGAAACATGGTCTGTTGAGAAATTCTCAAGGTGGGGTTTTATTCGGAATTGCAGAAAAAGGGCCTGTCCCAGGATGCCCGACCCTAATTGAGCTCATGGGCGGTCCTCTGATTTAGTTAAACTCAAAAGGGAATTGGAGTTTCCTTCATTAAAAAGTCCAAAATCACATTACACAATTTTACAAACAGTATCATCCTCACTCATTCATCTTATACAACAATAAGATGTAAACCTCATATCTGAGGCTATTATATAAACAGCGTTATGGTAATGTGGCCGCCTCCCATGAGCCCCACAAAATTGTACCAAACGGACCAGTTCGTAGCTGGATTATTCACCGATCTTTTATACCTTCTCTGGAACATAAATGTTGTTCGGACCTCAAGTTCTGTGAGGTGGAAGAAATTCCTTTGTTCTCTATGAAAATTCACTCTGTCTCTATACTGTGGCCATGAGGAGATTATCTCCTCCAGGAATTTACGACCTCTCTGACCACAGCAGCCTAGTTGTAGGAGACAGAGAGAGGGGGATGGTACTTGCTGTACCCAAAGAGGGCAACGTCATGACAACTGCCATTACGACCTCTCTCCATCTTTGTCAGACTGAAGCATTGAAGAATGATGGCACCGATGGAGATGGCAGCATCGCGACTAGCTCTTAAGCAACTCTGCAGTATTTTGTTTGTTTATGTACAATGGTTGACATTATTAGCTCAGGAATTGTTGTGTCCTTACATACAGCAGGGAAGAACTACTGGATATTAGAGCGGCGGTAACTCACCAGAACTTCCAGCATTACGACCAGGATTAAGACTTCCCTGGAGCGGATCCTTTGTTTACTCTCCCGAGACAATCAAACTTATTCCAGAGGCTGACCCAAAACAACGCCGGCGAAGGAGAGGTACTTGAGGTGGTCTTCTGGTCCGACTTAGGAAGCGTGCACACCACCCACAACTCCCGAGTATTTTACTTGCTAATGTCTAATCTCTGGATAATAAAATTGATGAGCTCAGGGCGAGAGTTGCTTTTCAGAGAGACACCAGGGATTGTAACATACTCTGCTTCACGGAAACATGGCTCTCTCGAGATATACTGTCTGACTCGGTAAAGCCAGTTGTTTCTCAGTATATCGCACCGACAGGAACAAACATCTCTCCTGGAAGCAGAAGGGTGGAGGTATATGTTTTATGATTAACAACTTATGGTGTAACTGTGATAACATACAGGAACTCAAGTCCTCCTGTTCACCGGACCTAGACTATCTCACAATTAAATGCCGACCATACTATCTCCCGATAGAATTTTCATCAATAATAGCCACAGCGGTCTATATCCCCCCCAAGCGGATACCATGACGGCCCTCAAAGAACTTCACTGGACTTTATGCAAACTGGAAACCACATATCCTGAGGCTGCATTTATTGTAGCTGGGGATTTTAACAAAGTAAATTGAGGACAAGGCTCCCGAAATTCTATCAACATATTGATTGTTGTACTCACGCTGCTAAAACCCTCAACCATTGCTATACTACCTTCCAGACTGCATATAAGGCCCTCCCCCGCCCTCCATTTGGCAAATCGGACCACGATTCCATCTTGCTCCTCCCCTCCTATAGGCAGACACTCAAACAGGAAGCACCCGTGGTGAGGACTATTCAACGCTGGTCTGACCAATCGGAATCCACGCTTCAAGGTTGTTTTAAACACGCGGAATGGGATATGTTCAGATTAGCTTCAGAAAATAATATCGACACATATACCGATACAGTGAATGAATTTATCAGGAAGTGCATAGGAGATGTTGTACCCACTGTGACTAATTAAACCTACTGTACCCCAACTAGAAACCGTGGATAGATGGGAGCATTTGCGCAAAACTGAATGCGCGAACCACCGCATTTAACCAGGGCAAGAAGACTGGGAATATGGAAGAATACAAACAGTGTAGTTATTCCCCCCGCAAAGCAATCAAGCAGGCTAAACGTTGGTATAGGGACAAAGTTGAGTCCCAGTTCAACGGCTCCGACACGAGACGTATGTGGCAGGGTATACAGACAATCACGGATTATAAAGGGAAAACCAGCCACGTTACGGACACCGACGTCTTGCTTCTGGACAGGCTGAACACCTTCTTCGCTCGCTTTGAGGATTATACAGTGCCACCAACACGGCCCACTATCAAGGACTGTGGGCTCTCTCACATCGGCCACGGAGAAGGAAAGACATTTAAGCGTGTTTCCCTTTATCCTACCACTGATTTCAATGGCTGGCACTTTTATAATAGGGCGAAATCGTGCCCGATTGCAGTTCCTAGGTCTTCCACTAGATGTCAACAGTCTTTAGAAAGAATTTCAGGCTGGTTTTTAGAAAAATTAGCCAGAAATTGTCGTTTTTCTAGGTGGCTCCCATTTTGGCTGTAGTGTTTCCAAGCGCGTGAATGAGAGCGCGTTCTTTGGTATTTTTCTCCGGTAAAGACAATAACGATTCTCCATCTTAAATTTGATAATTTATTTGCGTATAAGGTTTGATTATAAACGTTGATTGACTTGTTTGGATAAGTTTATTGGTAAAGTTTGGGAGTCATTTTATATGCATTTTGAAGGAGGGAAACTGAGTGGATTATTGACTGAAGCGCGCCAGCTAAACTGAGGTTTTATGGATATAAAGAAGGACTTTATTGAACAAAAGGACCATTTGTAATGTAACTGGGACCTTTGAGTGCCAACAAAAGAAGATCTTCAAAGGTAAGGCATATATTATATTGCTATTTCTGACTTTCAACTGTCACGTTCTGACCTTAGTTCCTTTTTTATGTCTTTATTTTGGTTTGGTCAGGGCGTGAGTTGGGGTGGGCATTCTATGTTGTTTTTCTATGTTTTCCATTTCTATGTGTTTGGCCTGGAATGGTTCTCAAACAGAGGCAGCTGTCTATCGTTGTCTCTGAGAGCCATACTTAGGTAGCCTGTTTTCCCATTTTGAGTTGTGGGTGATTATTTTCTGTTTAGTGTTTTTTCGTCACCTTACAGGACTGTTCGTTTGTCGTTTTTGTTGTTTTGTTCAGTGTTCAGTTGTTTTATTAAAAATATGAACACTTACCACGCTGCACCTTGGTCCTCTTCTCCTTCTCCCGACGACAAGCGTGACATCAAATCCCTTTGTTGATTTGTTATGCATTTGTGTGCTGGGCGCTGTCCTCAGATAATCACATGGTTTGCTTTTGCCGTAAAGCCTTTATGAAATCTGACACCTTGGCTGGATTAACAAGACGTTAAGCTTTATTTTGATGTATAACACATATTTTCAAGAATGTTAAATATTTGAATTTAGTATTTTTGCATTTCGCGCTCTGCAATTTCACCGGATGTTGGCCAGGTGGGACGCTACCGTCCCATGTATCCATAAGAAGTTAAGACACAGCCTCTTTACTAGTCTAAAGACAGTTTGTGAAGGACTAGTTGTTACGTTCCAAGATGGCTGCTCCACTTAGGACTATAACAGTCATTTCTGATTCGTCAAATTTGATCAAACTCGGCAGGATTGTAGAACCCACCAACAGTTATTGGCACTACAGATGTTTGAGCCAGTTTGCTACAGCAGGAAAATAATCCTACAGGAACAGGAAATGGGAATTATTATGTGGATTAGAATTAATGTGCATTTTTGTATGGGTTGATACATTTTTTGTCAGGGAAAATGAATTCTGACATTTTAAAGTGGAAAATCCTCTCCTGCAACAGGGTGATCCAATTAACATCCTACAGCTGTACAATTAGGCCTACTTCTTTCTGGGGCCGGTGATATGGGCGGGAAAATAGTAGGCTATATGAATATACTTTCTAATTTACGTCATAAAAAACTGAATTTGTGTGTTTCCATCCCATTTGGCACAAAAAGTCTGCCATAAACAGCAAATGTGCCCACTCTGGTCTTGGAACGTGTGCTATAGATGGATGACTCTGCACAGGATCTATGTGCAACATCATCACAATCACTATTCTTCAAATGAAATCAAATCCAATTTTATTGGTCACATATACGTGTTTAGCAGATGTTATTGCGTGTGTAGCGAAATGCTTGTGCTTCTAGTTCCGACAGTACAGTAATATCAAACAAGTAATATCTAACAGTTTCACAACATATACCCCAAACAAAAACGGAAATCTAAGTAAGGAATGGATTAAGAATATATATACATACATGTCAGAGCGGCATTGGAGTAAGATACTGTGGCATAGTATAGAGTACAGTATATACAGTTGAAGTCGGACGTTTACATACACATTAGCCAAATACATTTAAACTCAGATTTTCACAATTCCTGACATTTAATCCCAGCAAAAATTCCCTGTTTTAAGTCAGTTAGGATCACCACATTATTTTAAGAATGTGAAATGTCAGAATAATAGTATAGAGAATGATTTATTTCAGCTTTTATTTCTTTCATCACATTCCCAGTGGGTCAGAAGTTTACAGGGGGCAGTATTTTCACGTCCGGATGAAAGGGTGCCCAAAGTAAACTGCCTGCTACTCAGGCCCAGAAGCTAGGATATGCATATTATTAGTCGATTTGGATACAAAACACTCTGAAGTTTGTTAAACTGTTTGAATGATGTCTGTGAGTATAACAGAACTTATTTGGCAGGCAAAACCCAGAGGCCAACCATCCAGGATTTTTTGTTGTTGTTGAGGTCACTCTCTTTTCATTGGGTTTTCAATGGGAATCTATACTTCTAAGGCAGTTGCTTGCAGTTCCAATCGCTTCCACTGGATGGCAACAGTCTTTAAAAATTGGTTGATGTTTTTCCTTCGTGAATGAAGAAGTAGCCCTGTTCAGAACGAGGGTCGAGTGAAGTGTACTGTTTGTTAGAGGCACGTGACCTGAAAGCACGCTCCACATTGTTTTCCTCCGGTATTGAACACATTTTATCCCGTCTTAAATTGTATCGATTTATGTTAAAAAATACCTAAAGTTGTATTAGGAAAGTTGTTTGAAATGTTTGGACAAAGATTACAGGTAATTTATGAGATATTTTGTAGTCATGTTGCCCGAGTTGTAACCGGTGTTTTTCAGGATCAAACGCGCCAAATAAATGGACATTTTGGATATATAACGACGGAATTAATCGAACAAAAGGACCATTTGTGATGTTTATGGAACATATTGGAGTGCCAACAGAAGAAGCTTGTCAAAGGTAAGGCATGAATTATATCTTTATTTCTGAGTTTCGTGTCACGCCTGGCAGGTTGAAATATGCCGTAAAGCCTTTTTGAAATCTGACACGTTGGCTGGATTAACAACAAGTGTAGTTTTCATTTGGTGTATTGCATGTGTGATTACATGAAGGGTTTAATATTTATAGAAATTTAATTTGAATTTGGCGCTCTGCCATTTCACCGGATGTTGTCGAGGGGTTCCGCTAGCGGAACGTCTAGCCGTAGCAGGATTTTAAGCTATAGAACGCTTTATATTATCTGGATACTTTTATTTATTTATATGAAGCTACCTTTTTGCCCTTTTCATTAACAAAGGGTATGGAATACCCTCACTCAATTTGAGCCCTGGTTTTAAGCAAACCCACCAAGCCCTTCCCAGACACGGATGTATTTAAGGAGTGCATAGTGACTGTATTGGAGGATTTGGCTATACCGATAAATCTATGGATAGCATAACTGCATTTTTAAATACAGTATATAGACAGAGAGAGAGAGAGGTCATGAGCAGATGAGCTCCCACATTTTTTAGCATGTTTTAAAACCTCTTTGGGCTAGGGGGCAGTATTTTCACGTCTGGATGAAAAGCATGCCCAGAGTAAACTGCCTGCTACTCGGGCCCAGAAGCTAGGATATGCATATTATTAGATTTGGATAGAAAACTCTGAAATTTCTAAAACTGTTTGAATGATGTCTGTGAGTATAACAGAACTCATATGGCAGGCGAAAACCTGAGAAAAATCCAACCAGGAAGTGGGAAATCTGAGGTTTGTAGTTTTTCAAGTGATTGCCTATCCAATATACAGTCTAAAATTTGGTGTGGTTGCACTTCCTAAGGCTTCCACTAGATGTCAACAGTCGTTAGAAAGTTATTTCAGGCTTTATTTGTGAAAGGGGAGCGAATAAGACCAGTCACAGTTGATGGCTCAGCTGAAAGCTATGAGGTGTTGATTGCGCGCGGCCATGAGCACGAGCTCCGTTCCCTTTCTTTTCTAATGACAAAGGAATTCTCCGGTTGAAACATAATTGAAGATTTATGATAAAAACATCCCAAAGATTGATTATATACATCGTTTGACATGTTTCTACGAACTCTAATGGAACTTTTTTGACTTTTCATCTGTACTTAGTGCTCGCGCTTTGTGCATTTGGATTAGTGAACTAAACGCGCGAACAAAAAGGAGGTATTTGGACTTAAATATGGACTTTATCAAACAAAACAAACTTTTCTGGAAACGGGATTCCTGGGAGTGCATTTTTAATGAAGATCATCAAAGGTAAGGTAATATTTATAACGCCATTTCTGACTTTTGTTGACTCCACAACATGGCGGGTATCTGTATGGCTTGTTTTGGTGGCTGAGCGCTGTACTCAGATTATTGCACGGTGTGCTTTCGATGTAAAGCTTTTTTGAAATCTTACACAGCGGTTGCATTAAGGAGAAGTTTCTTTAAAACTATATAACAGTTATAGTATAACACTTGTATCTTTCATCAGCTTTTATGAGTATTTCTGTAAATTGATGTGGCTCTCTGCAAAATCACCGTATTTTGGAGGCAAAACATTACTGAATATAACACGCCAATGTAAACTGAGATTTTTGGATATAAATATGAACTTTATCAAATAAATCATACATGTATTGTGTAACATGAAGTCCTATGAGTGCCATCTGATGAAGATCATCAAAGGTTAGTGATTCATTTGATCTTTTTCTGCTTTTTGTGATTCCTCTTTGGCTGGAAAATGGCTGTATGTTTTTTGTGACTAGGCGCTGACCTAACATAATTGTATGGTATGCTTTCGCGGTAAAGCCTTTTTGTTGGATTAACAAGAACTGTATCTTTAAAATGGTGTAAAATAC